>NW_027841442.1:0-2193 GCF_054177405.1 Leptonychotes weddellii
CCATCACCATCATTACCATCACCATCACCATCACTACCATCACCATCACCATCATTACCACCAACATTGCCATGACTATTATCACCATCGCCATCATTACCATGGCCATCGCCACCATTACCATGGCCATCACCATCATTACCATCGCCACTGCCACAATCAACAGCATCATGGCCATCATCACAATTGTCATCACTGCCATCACAGGATTTCCTGTGATCCATCATCACAGGATTTCTCAGACTACTCACTTTCTTAGGTTGGAGAACTCTATTTTCTGCCCTATTGTAGATGAAGTGACATTAGCTATGAGTAACAAAAGCCACAGGCTCACCTAACTTAAAAATAAGAAATTTCATCTCTCAAGGAACAAGAAGTCCAAGAAGGGTGGTTCCCAGGGGCTCAAAGACATCTTTAAAGACCCTGGTTCTTTTCTCCTTTCTGCTCTGCCATCCTCATTGCATTTACCTGGTCTTCAGCTGGTTCATAAGATGAAGGATCAACATTCACACACAGAAATGTGTATTTGGTAGAAAACTGGAGTGTTTCTTTCATGAGGTTTTTTTGTTTTTGTTTTTATCAGCAAGTAAAATCTTTTGCTCCCCTACTGGTATCTAGTGGGTGGAGGTCAGACATGTGGCTAAACATCCTACAGTGCACAGGACAGCCCCACAGCCACCTCCAACGAAGAGTTATCAGTAGTGTCAAGATTGAGAAATTCTGATCTAGATAATTAACTGAGAAATAAAACCAGGCTTGCCTTTCAACCCTACCTCACAGGAGACATTTACTCTCCCTGTTTCTGTCTCTGTCTCTGCCTCTCTGTCTCTGTCTCTCATACAGTCTTTTTTCTTTTTAAGATTTATTTATTTGAGAGAGAGAGGGAGGGAGAGAGCATGAGCAGAGGGAGTGGGAGAGAATCTCCTGCAGACTCCCTACTGAGCGCCGGAGCCAGACTCAGGGCTCGATCTCACCACCCCGAGGTCATGACCTAAGCCGAAACCAAGAGTTGGATGCTCAAATGACTGAGCCACCCAGGTGCCCCCACACAGCCTTTTATTTTTCTAATGTCACTTTATAAGTGGAGAGAATTATGACAGAGACTGAAGAGCGGGCATTTTGTTTCACTGTGTCTCTGTCCTCTAAAACCTCAGTGCTCACAGCCCGGGGCCTCTGGTGCCCCAGCATAAAATCTGTGAGATTTAAATGTATACTATGAGATGCCTTATAAAACATACAAAATGTGATCTGACAAGGTCCTTTCCCTATTCTGCACAAAACCTCCAGGCAGTAATTCAATTTCAGGGCTTTTCTCCTATTAAAATAGGTGCGTGACGACACCCAGACCCTGGACCCAAGCACAATCTTGTGGTTGGCACCGGGCATTTCCTTTTCTGGGTAATGGATTTTATTTCACCAAAAATGAGCATTCAAAGAGCTTTGAGGGAGACACCATTGTTTTTAGATGGTTTTGTTTGCCTTGGAAAATGCGATATGTCACTGCATAATGATTATAACCATTAACTCTGGGTTTGTTCTGGGGTTAATGGATTATTATAATGCTGTGGAAAATTATTTCCCAATAAATGTTAAATTTCTTTCTTTTCCTTGAGCCTCTCTCTCTTTGCCACATGTTCATTGTTTTCTTCTTCTGCATTAAAGATGTGCAAAGCCCAGAAAAATGGGGCTGACAAAACCTGCTGTGTTTTCTTTATCATTTCTTTTTTTTTTTATTCTTATGTTAATCCCCATACATTACATCATTAGTTCTAGATGAAGTGTTCCATGATTCATTGTTTGTGCACAACACCCAGTGCTCCATGCAGAATGTGCCCTCCTCAATACCCACCACCAGGCTAACCCATCCTCCCACCCCCCTCCCCTCTAGAACCCTCAGTTTGTTTTTCAGAGTCCTTCTTTATCATTTCTGACTTTTTTTTTTTTAATATCCCACATTAATGATTAGTTTGCCTTGGGGAAAAGGAACAGTATTATTTTTTTTTTTTAAAGATTTATTTTTATTTATTTGACAGAGAAAGACACAGCGAGAGAGGGAACACAAGCAGGGGGAGTGGGAGAGGGAGAAGCAGGCTTCCCGCCGAGCAGGGAGCCCGATGCGGGGCTCGATCCCAGGACGCTGGGATCGTGACCTGAGCCGAAGGCAGACGCTTAACGACTGAGCCACCCAGGTGC
>NW_027841443.1:0-265 GCF_054177405.1 Leptonychotes weddellii
ACGTACTGACACAGCAAGACCACGAAGCAGCGCCTGGCAGAGTATGGGGGGACCCACAGCTGCCCGCTCCACCAGAGTGACACCCCTCTCTTCCTCCTCTCAATACAAGCCAGAGGATCGCTACTTTGCAACACTGACTCCCGCTTCAGGTCTTCAGCCTGGGTTGACCCACTTGTCAGGGATTCTGAGAAGGGGGAGTCCTGGGACATTTGCAGGAGGTGTAGGCACTTGGAACTAACAGCCCTGTGGCTGGCAACGACTCAGC
>NW_027841444.1:0-265 GCF_054177405.1 Leptonychotes weddellii
AACACATGGATAACTTTGAAAACATCATGCTAAATGAAAGAAGCCATACACAAAAGATCACATATTGTATAATTCCATTTATATGAACTGTCTAGCAAAGGTAAATTTACAGAGACAGTAGATGAGTGGTTGCCTGGGCCTGGGAATGTGAATTTACTATAAATGGGCATGAGGGATTTTACAGGGTGATGAAAATGTTCTAAACCTGGATTATGGTGATGGTTGCACAACGAGGTAAGCTTATGAAAAATCACTCAACTGTAAA
>NW_027841445.1:0-265 GCF_054177405.1 Leptonychotes weddellii
CACCGCTCAACCTCACAAAATAAATGGAGGATGCTGACGAATAGGCCATGCTCCACTGACAGCCCCAGGGGAGGGGGGAGGGGCTCTGCAGGCCCCCTGAATAGGGGAGTGGGCTGACCTCTCTAGGTCTTCCTTGGCCCAAGGATACTGTGGCCAGGTCCCTTTCTGAGCAGGTCAGTGAAGCTCAGAGGGAGGAACTGCAAGGGGTTGGCAGATGTCTGGGCGAGAAGGGAGGTTGGGTAGAGACTTGCCGGGGGAGATACGG
>NW_027841446.1:0-265 GCF_054177405.1 Leptonychotes weddellii
GTTGGGTGAAAAAGGATAGGGAATAGAGAAGTGGAAAAACAAACAAACAAAAAATGTTTTAAAGGGTAAAAACGAATTATTGTAATAAAAATCTTTTCAGTGAAGGTGTAGTAGCTGATCAATTGGAAACAGATTGCCAAATCAAATTTTGCAAGCAAAAGTTTTTTGTTTTGTTTTTTTTTAAAGATTTTATTTATTTGAGACAGAGAGAATGAGAGAGACAGAGAGCACATGAGAGGGGGGAGGGTCAGAGGAAGAAGCAGGC
>NW_027841447.1:0-265 GCF_054177405.1 Leptonychotes weddellii
AAAAGGGTATAAACCATGCTACAAGAAGATATTTACATAGTATTTTGGTTATCTTCATGTAAATATTTTTTTTTTTTAAAGATTTTATTTATTTATTTGACAGAGAGAGAGAGAATGAGCACAAGCAGGGGGAGTGGCAGGCAGAGGCAGAGAGAGAAGCAGGCTCCCCACAGAGAAGGGGGAGCCCGATGTGGGGCTCAATCCCAGGACTCCGGGATCATGACCTGAGCCGAAGGCAGTCGCTTAACCAACTGAGCCACGCAGG
>NW_027841448.1:0-265 GCF_054177405.1 Leptonychotes weddellii
TCTCCAAGTTTCTCCAAAGTTAAAAGTTTTCCAATAACTGAGTCAATTTCCAAAAATCATTTTTTCATTTTGCATCCATATTGTCAAAACTGGTTCCTGTATTTTAGAAGAAATGATCTGACTTTGAAGCAAATCCTGTGTTTCAAAATTGTCTGTTCAAGTTAAATAATTCCCTAACTCTTGTGTCAACTAAGTAGTAGTAACACTGAAATCAAAGGAGTATTGCATAAATTAAGAGCAACTATAAATTCATCAATATTAGTGA
>NW_027841449.1:0-265 GCF_054177405.1 Leptonychotes weddellii
CTTGGTGTGAGCTATCTCAGGTCAGGCCTAGAGAGAGAGGAGGGCTTCACTCAGACAAACAAAAGTGGATTTCCCCCTGATGTGACTGGTGGGCAAGCCTGGGGGACTTCCTGGAAGGGGCGCTAATGTTCTCCCTTTAACAAAATCATGGGATCAGACTGAAAGCACTGTGGGTTCCTTGGCTTCTTCGGGACGAGGATGGGTGAATGTGTTAATGTCTAGAATTTCCAGGTCCAAGAACAAGTCTGTCCAGAGGACACGAAAG
>NW_027841450.1:0-265 GCF_054177405.1 Leptonychotes weddellii
GGTGGGTATTGAGGAGGGCACGTTCTGCATGGAGCACTGGGTGTTATGCACAAACAATGAATCATTGAACACTACATCTAAAACTAATGATGTAATGTATGGTGATTAACATAACAATAAAAAATTAAAAAAAAATTCTTAGCATTGTTATCAAAATAGTTTTGACCTCATGGTTCCCTGAAAGGGTTTGGGGATCCCCCAAACATCCTTTGAGAACTGTAGCCCTAGAGAACTTCAAACCCTTTTATGGATATAACACAACAGG
>NW_027841451.1:0-265 GCF_054177405.1 Leptonychotes weddellii
CCTGGTTTAGAGACAGTCATCTCTTGTTTCCTCACTCGGAGGGAGAGAGAGGAAACAAACTCTCCGGGCTCTTTTCTAATAAGGGCACAGATCCTATTTGTGAAAGCTCCGTCCCTGTGGCCTAATCCCCTCCCGTAGGCTTCAATATGCACATTTTGAAGGAACCCAAACATTTCGTCCATAGCAAAGAACATAACTGATTGGCTGGGATGAAAAGTTTGAGCATGGACAATGCATGTGTGAGCATGGACAATGCATGTGTGAG
>NW_027841452.1:0-265 GCF_054177405.1 Leptonychotes weddellii
ATGAAATAGGAACAACAACAGTCACGGAGCCACCTCACTTCTTGAGAACTTCCTCTGGGTCAAGTGCTTTGCGTGAATCCTCACAATAGTCCTGTGAGGGAGGTGCTGTACCCACGTTCCAAGGAACTCGGGAATGACTCCGTGATGATGAGTCTTGCTCAGGAAAGGGCAGCTGTATCCCTTCTGTGTGCAGCCACGGGTGTCTGTGGAGTCCCCAGCTGGGGTCAGAGCCCCGGCCAGCGTCCGGAATCCGGGCCACCGTGTC
>NW_027841453.1:0-2193 GCF_054177405.1 Leptonychotes weddellii
ATATCAGACAAATTAGATTTTAAACCAGACTATAATAAGAGATGAGGAAGGACACTACATCATACTTAAAGAGTCTATCCAACAAGAAGATCTAACAATTTTAAATATCTATGCCCCTAACATGGGAACAGCCAATTATATAAGCCAGTTAATAACAAAATCAAAGAAACACATCGACAATAATACAATAATAGTAGGGGACTTTAACACCCCCCCTCACTGAAACAGATCATCTAAGCAACAGATCAACAAGGAAATAAAGGCTTTAAATGACACACTGGACCAGATGGACTTCACAGATATTTTCAGAACATTCCATCCCAAAGAAACAGAATACACATTCTTCTCTAGTGCCCATGGAACATTCTCCAGAATAGATCACCTCCTGGGTCACAAATCAGGTCTCAACTGGTACCAAAAGATTAGGATCATTCCCTGCATATTTTCGAATCACAATGCTTTGAACCTAGAACTCAATCACAAGTGGAAAGTTGGAAAGAACTCAAGTTCATGGAGGCTAAAGAGCATCCTACTAGAGAATGAATGGGTCAACCAGAAAATTAAAGAATTTTAAATATTCATTGAAACAAATGAAAATGAAAACACAACTGTTCAAAATCTTTGGGATGCAGCAAAGGCGGTCCTAAGAGGAAAGTATATAGCAATACAAGCTTTTCTCAAGAAACAAGAAAGGTCTAAATGCACAACCCTACACCTAAAGGAGCTGGAGACAGAGCAGTAAATAAAGTCTAAACCCAGCAGGAGAAGAGCAATTATAAAGATCAGAGCAGAAATCAATGAAATAGAAATCAAAAGAACAGTAGAACAGATCAACAAAACTAGGAGCTGGTTCTTTGAAAGAATTTATAAGATGGATAAACCCTTGGCCAGACTTATCAAAAAGAAAAGAGAAAGGACCCAAATAAATAAAATCATGAATGAAAGAGGAGAGATCACAACAACACCAAAGAAATACAAGCAATTATAAGAACATATTAGGAGCAACTATATGCCGGCAAATTAGATAATCTGGAAGAAATGGATGCATTCCTAGAGACGTATAAACTACCAAACTGAACCAGGAAGAAATAGAAAACCTGAACAGACCCATAACCAATAAAGAAATTGAAATAGTAATCAAAAATCTCTCAACAAAAGCCCAGGGTCAGATGGCTTCCCAGGGGAATTCTACCAAACATTTCAAGAAGAATTAATACCTATTCTTCTGAAACTGTTCCAAAAAATAGAAATGGAAGGAAAACTTCCAAACTCATTTTATGATGCCAGCATTACCTTGATCCCAAAACCAGAGAAAGAACCCATCAAAAAGGAGAATTACAGACCAATATCCCTGATGAACATGGATGCAAAAATTTCCCCCCAAATACTAGCCAATAGGATCCAACAGTACATTAAAAGGATTATTCACCACAATCAAGTGGGGTGTATTCCTGGGCTGCAAGTTTGGTTCAACATTGCAAATCAATCAATGTGATACAATACATTAATAAAAGAAAGAACAAGAACCATATGATCCTCTCAAAAGATGCAGAAAAAGCATTTGACAAAGTACAACATCCTTTCTTGATTAAAACTCTTCACAGTGTAGGGATAGCAGGTACATCCCTCAATATCATAACAGACATCTATGAAAAACCACAGCGAATATCATACTCAATGGGGAAAAACTGAGAGCTTTTCCCCTAGGGTCAGGAGCACTACAGGGATGCCCATTATCACCACTGCTCTTCAACATAGTACTAGAAGTCCTAGCCTCAGCAATCTGACAACAAAAAGAAATAAAAGGCATCTGAATCAGCAAAGAAGAAGTGAAACTCTCACTTTTGGCAGATGATATGCTACTTTTTGTGGAAAACCCAAAACACTCCACCCCAAAACTGCTAGAACTCATACAAGAATTCAGTAAAGTGGCAGGATATAAAATCAATGCACAAAAATCAGTTGCATTTCTATACACCAACAGCAAGACAGAAGAAAGAGAAATTAAGGAGTTGATCCCATTTACAATTGCACCCAAAGCCATAAGATACCTAGGAATAAATATAACCAAAGAGGCAAAGGATCTGTACTCAGAAAACTATAGAATACTCATGAAAGAAATTGAGGAAGACACAAAGAAATGGAAAAACGTTCCATGCTCATAGATTGGAAGAACAAATAGTGTGAAAATTT
>NW_027841454.1:0-265 GCF_054177405.1 Leptonychotes weddellii
AAAAAGAGTTTTTATCATGAAAGGATGTTGTATTTTGTCAAATGCTTTTCCTATATCTATTAAAATGATCATGTGATTTTTATCTTTCATTTTATTGATGTGATGTATACACTTAATAATTTGTGTATGTTGAACTGTCTTTGCATCCTACAGATAAATCATACTTGGTGGCTATGGTGTATAATTCTTTTTTTTTTTTTGAGAGAAAGAGAGAGAGAGAGCACATGAGTGGGGAGATGGGAAAGGGAAAGAGGGACACTGAGAG
>NW_027841455.1:0-265 GCF_054177405.1 Leptonychotes weddellii
AGGTGAGGACTCTCCTTACAAGAGGGGGTGGCCAAGGATGCGTGCTGAAGGAGCCTCTGAGGTCAGGAGGGCAAGGCTGCAGCGATCCAAGATTAGGAAGGCAAGAAAGGGAGTGCCGGGCTGTGCGTGTGCCCACGTGAGAACAAAGTCCAGACACTGAACTTCAAATGTGTCCTTGTGTCCTCAGGTGGCCCACATAGCGCTCTCCCCTTGGGTTCACGCAGCAAGAATCTGACTCATCACGAGAGCCAGAGACTCAGACTTA
>NW_027841456.1:0-265 GCF_054177405.1 Leptonychotes weddellii
AGACAGGAAGGAACAATTCTATTGTCCTTCTTTAGTCTTGGGGTCTCCCTCTGGTGCCACCAGGTTGAAGAGCTTAACAGAACCAGCTGGCAAGCAAAGAAATGTGGTTTTCAGAGTCCCAGCTCCGTCATCAAAGAAGAATACAAAAGGGTGAGTTTAGAGCTGACATAATAATGTAGTAATTAGCACTTGACTGATACGGAAATTGATACCAGAAATGGAGGTTATCTTTCATCCTCTAGTTTGCATATATTTTATGAAGACG
>NW_027841457.1:0-265 GCF_054177405.1 Leptonychotes weddellii
TAACCTGAGCTAGTTACTGATTTTTTCTGAGCCTCACTTGTCTCAATTTTCAGTAGAGAACACCTGAGATTTCTTACCTCAAAATGTTGCAAGACTCGAATGAGGTAATTATGTATGTGACAGCCCTTTATAAGTTGAAAAGCATTTTAAAAAATAAGGCTGATGAATGTCCACAATAGGCAAACTGTGGAAAGAGCCAAGATGTCCATCGACAGATGAATGGATAAAGAAGATGTGGTATATATATACAATGGAATATTATGCA
>NW_027841458.1:0-265 GCF_054177405.1 Leptonychotes weddellii
TGTATATATTAATATTGCATAGGTCTCTGTCGTACCTACTCGAATCTGGAGCCTTAGCAAAGTGAGGCAGCCATAGACAATATATGGATGAACGAGCGGCTGGACCTGCTTCTTGGGCCATAGGACCCTGTGACACTGTAGGAAAATGTTCTGTGCCCTTTGTCACATCCTAACATTGGAACGTTAGGCAGAGACACCAACTTGTGATCCACCCAGGCAATGCCACTCGAGGCAGGGAAAGTGAGCCTGTAAGAGGCTGCAGTAT
>NW_027841459.1:0-265 GCF_054177405.1 Leptonychotes weddellii
CGGGCTCCCTGCTCGGCGGGGGGTCTGCTTCTCCCTCTGCCCTCTTCCCTCTCGTGCTCTCTGTCTCTCATTCTCTCTCTCAAATAAATAAATAAAATCTTTAAAAAAAAAAAAAGAAATGGAGATTTACACAGTCTCAAAATACCTCCTCACAAAATATTTATTAATTACAGAAGAGAGAATAGTAAGTTTACAGTGAGAAACCTGATAGACACCAACTTAACCAAATGATAGAATTTCACATTATAGGTAATGGGATCAGTAA
>NW_027841460.1:0-265 GCF_054177405.1 Leptonychotes weddellii
AACCCGAGTTCCTAAACTCATTACTGTAATGGCAAACCTATGTCTATCTCTGGATTTCTTGTTATATTAGAAAAATAAATCCCTATTTGTTTAATCATTCTAAGTAAGTCTTCCTATTTCTTATAGCTGAAAACAGTTCTTAAGGATGCAGAAGAAAAAGAATAGAAAGAAGAAAAAAAGAAATTATACAGAAAGTAGAGTTAATTCCAAATAACCTCTAGTTCATGTTGCTTATTTAAATGACCTCATAAAAGATGAATTTAAA
>NW_027841461.1:0-265 GCF_054177405.1 Leptonychotes weddellii
GCACAAACTTCCAGTTATAAAATGAATTAAGTTCTTGGGATCTAATATTCAGCGTGGTACCTGTAGTTAACTGTATTATATAGTTGAAAGTTGCTAAGAGAGTAGATCTTAAATGTTCTCACCACACACACACACACACAAATGTAATTAAGTGAATTTATGAAATTTTTAACTAACCTTATTGTGTAATCATTTTGCAGTATAAGCATGTATCAAATCATCATGTTGTATACCTTGAAGTTACTAGTCTTTTTTTTTTATTCTT
>NW_027841462.1:0-265 GCF_054177405.1 Leptonychotes weddellii
TTTGATGATCCCACTTTGATTATACCTCCTTCCTACTTACCTTCCCAGAGATAGCTACTATCCTGAATTTGGTGATAATCATATCCTCTTGCTTTTCATTTTAGTTTTACTGCTTGGTATATACCCTTAAACAAGTTGTATCTTTTTTAAATTTATGTAAATGGCCTGACTCATACTTGACATATTCTTTTTTTTTTTTAATTTTATTATGTTATGTTAGTCACCATACAATACATCATTAGTTTTTGATGTAGTGATCCACGAT
>NW_027841463.1:0-265 GCF_054177405.1 Leptonychotes weddellii
AGAAATAGGCATTAGAGCAGAGATGGAGACGATTTTCCCAGGGCCTGGCTTTGGCCTGCACACACGTCTCCAGATTGGGAAATGAGATCCTGTAAGATGAAATGATCAACGCTCAGGAGGTCAAGCATGGGCCAGGAAGAGGGGAGCCCCGTCAGCTCATAACAACCATGCCTTGATAGCATTCCCTGTGCACCCATCCTGGTCCTGCCACTTGATGAATGCAGGCTCACACCTAGCCTGGGGGATAGGCTCCATCCTCATTCTT
>NW_027841464.1:0-2193 GCF_054177405.1 Leptonychotes weddellii
AATTTTATTTATTTATTTGAGACAGAGAGAATGAGAGACAGAGAGCATGAGAGGGAGGAGGGTCAGAGGGAGAAGCAGACTCCCTGCCGAGCAGGGAGCCCGATGCAGGACTCGATCCCGGGACTCCAGGATCATGACCTGAGCCGAAGGCAGTCGCTTAACCAACTGAGCCACCCAGGCGCCCAAGAGTCAGGAAGTTTTTGAAGTCAAAAGTTGCTTTGCTTCAAATCTGATTGTACAGGGAGTACATTCCTTGAAACTATTCTTTTGTAGTTCATTGTGGATATACAGATAATAGTTTAGGAATAATAGTAGAGCTTGTCCTTTCATTCCTGACCTTTGACACACTCAAGGAGGAGAATAGCACATTTGGGTCATTGCTGGAGACCAGCGTAAGGAGACACTGCATCAGCTATAGAAGCTACTTCTGACTTCGGTGGTGTCAGATAAAAGGACTTCACACACGCACTGATGTTGCTGATTTCTCTGGACGTTGCTGCTCCCAAGTATTAAGTCTACAAAGATCTCAGAGACAGTAATCTGCCCCAGAAGGCAGATACTTCTGTAGAACAAACTGGCAGGTGTAGGAACCGATTATTCTCAGTAAGTGTGCCTAACTAAAATGAAGCCACGGGGGAAAATGTCTTGATCCTAAAATTCCATATACCAGGAAGGTGTGTCTTCTCTGTCCTTCTGCAACACTTGGACTAACCTCACCAAAACTTCCCTTAAAATATGGCTTTGCAATGGCCAGTGCAACTGCCTGTCTCCAACTAAACTGTAAGCTCCCTGACAGTAGAGACTTAGTTTTGTTTAACCAGGACACAACATTCCCATGTCTGAATGGGAATAAGCGTTTGAGAACTATTTGTTGAATTAATGAGCCAGACTTCTCGTGATAAAACAAAATCTGACTCTTGAATCCTGCTGACATTTTCCTAATTTATTAAAATTACCAACAATAATAGCATTCAGTGATTTATTTTGTGTCTGACACTGTGCTGAGCATTTAGCCTGTCATCTCTTGAAATCCTCACAATTCTGTGGCTATTTGGACTAAAACTTTTGAATCAGAGAAAACAAGAGTCAAAACTTGAGCCTTGTCCCTTATTAGCTCTTTGAGCTTTGTGAGGCACCAGTCTTCACTGGCAGATTGGGTTAATGAGAAGTTTCTCAAAGAATATTGTGAATGCCATTCATCTTTGTCTATCACATAGCTTGTACCTTTTAGTTGTTATTTCTATGCTTAAGATCATTTCGTTCTTTGAGTCAATGAATACTAGAAATAATTGATCAGTTTGGAACAGAGAAGGAAAATAAATATTTTCTTCCAGTTCCCTAGTCTCTTATTCCTACATTTTCCCATACATCTGCCCATTCCTTCTGATATTGGTATAATTTTGCAGGTTTAATTATTTTGAATCTACTATAGACAACCACAATTTCATGATAAGTAATAACTTCCCTTTAACAGAAACTCTTCTGCTTGTTTTTGGTTACCCATTCTAGCTAGGGTCTTTTGCCACTTTTTTTGGTACATCCCTGTTTCTCTGTACACTATGAGAGAGTTTGTTTGGATAAAACGTTGTAAGCAATCCCAGCATTATGTATGCCTTATCCTGATTGTCCTACCCAGGACAAGAAAAAATGTACTGTGGTGGCAGAGACAAAAGCAAACACGGATGTATGACCGGTCAGAGGAGATGCCAGCCTTATACCATTGGTACCTGTAATGTAACTAATGCAGTCATATGCAACTGGGACATCCATATGTCTGTATACCAGCTAAGGGTCAGCCTGGTGGCCAGTTACTTCTTTGCCTTCCCTCTGGCCTTTTTATAAATGGGAAGAGGTTATTAACAACTGTGATAAACCTTACTCAGATAATTTTCCTGGTGGGACTCATTGATTACTTTATATACCAGTTCAAGACTCCTCTGCTGGTGAACCAGTATTTCCACAGAAACCAGAAGAGACTGCTATATAAAACACGTCTGCCAGAAAGATACCACAACTGTTTCAAAGGTTTCTTGCCCTTAAAAGTGTTTTGTTGGGGGCGGAGCAAGATGGCGGAGGAGTAGGAGACCTGGATTTCGTCTCCTCTCAGGAATTCAGCTGGATAGGGATCAAACCATTCTGAACACCTACAAACTCAACAGGAGATCGAAGAAAAGAAGAGCAACAACTCTCTCA
>NW_027841465.1:0-265 GCF_054177405.1 Leptonychotes weddellii
GCAAGGAGCCCGATATGGGACTCGATCCCGGGACTCCAGGATCATGACCTGAGCCGAAGGCAGTCGCCTAACCAACTGAGCCACCCAGGCGCCCAGAGGTTTTTGATCACTGCTTCAATCTTGTTACTGGTTATTGGTCTGTTCAGGTTGTCAATTTCTTCCTGTTTCAGTCTTGATAGTTTATAGGATTCCAGGAAGGCATCCATTTCTTCCAGGTTGCTCAGTTTATTGGCATATAGTTGTTGATAATAATTTCTAATAATTG
>NW_027841466.1:0-265 GCF_054177405.1 Leptonychotes weddellii
GGGCAGAAGCTCCGGCTAACATGCCATCCACCGTCCTGATGGTGTCAGGTCGGGGTGTTGGGATACGATGCAAATGCTTGGTCTTTTAAATCTGTGTGTTCTGAGCCCTGCCCGAGGCCTGACGGCGGGGGTCTCAGGGTCTCCAGCCCCCCGTCTGAGAACAACAAGGCCAGCCGTGGCTCTGTGATGCACCACCATCGCCCTCTGCCCTGCCCGTGCTGAACACAGAAGTGGTCCAGGACAGCATCCTCCCGAGTCCCAAGGA
>NW_027841467.1:0-265 GCF_054177405.1 Leptonychotes weddellii
TTTTCATAAAGTTCTCAGAGTTTTCAACTTTTAATGATAGATTCCTAGAATTTGAACCCCAGATTTAAAAAAATTTTTTAAATTCAGTGTTATATTAGTTTCAGGTGTACAATGTATGATTCAACAATTCTACACACTACCCAGTGCTCATCACAATAAGAGTACTCTTAATTCCCTTCACCTATTTCACCCATCTCCCCCACCTCCCCTCTGGCAACCACTAGTTTGTTCTCTATATTTAAGAGTCTGTCTTTTTGTTTGTCTC
>NW_027841468.1:0-265 GCF_054177405.1 Leptonychotes weddellii
GGGAGCCCCATGCAGGGCTCGATCCCAGGACCCTGAGCCAAAAGCAAGAGTCCGATACTTAATGGACTGAGCCACCCAGGTGCCTCAGATGTATGTAAATCTTTCTTAAAAAGCCTTTGTCAGTTTTATAATCCAGGACTTTCCCAAGGATGACCCCTGAGGGAGATAGCACCCCCCTGTCCCTGTCTCTGGGGGAGGGTAGGAGCCTAACTTTGATCTCTTGGAGACCCAGCCCACGCTCAGACAGGAGCAAAGCCATCTGAGA
>NW_027841469.1:0-265 GCF_054177405.1 Leptonychotes weddellii
GACCAGATCTCTCCCAAGTTGGCCCTTTGCTGGTCTCCTCTGAAATGGGAGTGAGAGAGCACCATATTCCCGGGAAGGGAAGGAGGTTCAGCAAGACCCTGAGACCGCAGACCTAGGCGAATTCTGAAACTGATGAGTGGAGGTGCTACTGCGGGATGAGCAGGGATGTGGGGCAGCTGGGCACTGCGGAGAACACGCGACTTGTTCATTTGTTCGCCCAGTTGCCTCATGTACACAGGTTAGCTCCAGTGTTCCAGGCACCGTG
>NW_027841470.1:0-265 GCF_054177405.1 Leptonychotes weddellii
CTTCCGCTCGTTGGTTGGTGTTCTGATTTGTTTTTCCTTCATGTGTTATATCTTCGTCGTAACGTATACATGCCTTTGCTGTAAGTATGAGCTGGACGAGACAAACCCTGCTGTCATGGCCTCTCCAGCTAGCAGGGAATGCAGGGGTCTCTTGCTATCCACAGCATTTGTCCCTCACTTCGAAGGTGGGGTCGGACAGGAAGGACCCCAGGTTGTCTAAATCTGTTTGGATCCTGAGAGCCGGATAGCAGGAGCTCCCTCTCAG
>NW_027841471.1:0-265 GCF_054177405.1 Leptonychotes weddellii
AAAAAGAGTTTTTATCATGAAAGGATGTTGTATTTTGTCAAATGCTTTTCCTATATCTATTAAAAAGATCATGTGATTTTTATCTTTCATTTTATTGATGTGATGTATACACTTAATAATTTGTGTATGTTGAACTGTCTTTGCATCCTACAGATAAATCATACTTGGTGGCTATGGTGTATAATTCTTTTTTTTTTTTGAGAGAAAGAGAGAGAAAGAGCACATGAGTGGGGAGATGGGAAAGGGAAAGAGGGACACTGAGAGA
>NW_027841472.1:0-265 GCF_054177405.1 Leptonychotes weddellii
TGCTCGGGCGCCTGGGTGGCTCAGTTGGTTAAGCGACTGCCTTCGGCTCAGGTCATGATCCTGGAATCCCTGGATCGAGTCCCGCATCGGGCTCCCTGCTCGGCAGGGAGTCTGCTTCTCCCTCTGACCCTCCCCCTTCTCATGTGCTCTCTCTCATTCTCTCTCTCTCAAATAAATAAATAAAATCTTTAAAAAAAAAGAAAAGAAAAGAAAATGCTCGTGAGTTCTTGCCTCAGTTAGAGGTTAGCTGGCCTTTTAAAGAGAT
>NW_027841473.1:0-265 GCF_054177405.1 Leptonychotes weddellii
TCTCCAAGTTTCTCCAAAGTTAAAAGTTTTCCAATAACTGAGTCAATTTCCAAAAATCATTTTTTCATTTTGCATCCATATTGTCAAAACTGGTTCCTGTATTTTAGAAGAAATGATCTGACTTTGAAGCAAATCCTGTGTTTCAAAATTGTCTGTTCAAGTTAAATAATTCCCTAACTCTTGTGTCAACTAAGTAGTATTAACACTGAAATCAAAGGAGTATTGCATAAATTAAGAGCAACTATAAATTCATCAATATTAGTGA
>NW_027841474.1:0-265 GCF_054177405.1 Leptonychotes weddellii
TGTCTCTCTCTCTGTCAAACAAATAAATAAAATCTTTAAAAAAAAACAAAAAAAAAGAAAATGAAAAGGCAAAGCACAGAATGGGAGAAGATTTTCTTTTTTTTTTTAAGATTTTATTTATTTATTTGACAGAGACAGAGACAGTGAGGGCAGGAACACAAGTAGGGGGAGAGGGAGAGGGAGAAGCAGGCTTCCCACCGAGCAGGGAGCCCGATGTGGGGCTCGATCCCAGGACTCTGGGATCATGACCTGAGCCGAAGGCAGC
>NW_027841475.1:0-2193 GCF_054177405.1 Leptonychotes weddellii
CCTCAATATCATAAAAGCCATCTATGAAAAACCCACAGCGAATATCATTCTTAATGGGGGAAAACTGAGAGCTTTCCCCCTAAGGTCAGGAACACGGCAGGGATGTCCACTGTCACTACTGCTATTCAACATAGTATTGGAAGTCCTAGCCACAGCAATCAGACAACAAAAAGAATAAAAGGCATCTGAATCAGCAAAGAAGAAGTCAAACTCTCACTCTTTGCAGATGATATGATACTTTATGTGCAAAACCCAAAAGACTCCACCCCAAAACTGCTAGAACTCATACAGAAATTCAGTAAAGTGGCTGGATATAAAATCAATGCACAGAAATCAGTGGCATACCTATACACTAACAACAAGACAGAAGAAAGAGAAATTAAGGAGTCGATCCCATTTACAATTGCACCCAAAACCATAAGATACCTAGGAATAAATCTAACCAAAGAGGCAAAAACCTGTACTCAGAAAACTATAAAATACTCATGAAAAAAATTGAGGAGGACACAAAGGAACGGAAAAACGTTCCATGCTCATGGATTGGAAGAACAAATATTGTGAAGATGTCAATGCTACCTAGAGCAATCTACACATTTAATGCAAACCCTATCAAAATACCATCAACTTTTTTCAAAGAAATGGAACAAATAATCCTAAAATTTCTATGGAACCAGAAAAGACCCCGAATAGCCAGAGGAATGTTGAAAAAGAAAAGAAAAGCTGGTGGCATCACAATGCTGGACTTCAAGCTCTATTACAAAGCTGTAATCATCAAGACAGTATGGTCCTGGCACAAAAACAGACACACTGATCAATGGAACAGAATAGAGAGCCCAGAAATGGACCCTCAACTCTATGGTCAACTTTTCAACAAAGCAGGAAAGAATGTCCAATGGAAAAAAGACAGTCTCTTCAACAAATGGTGTTTGGAAAATTGGACAGCCACATGCAGAAGAATAAAACTGGACCATTTCCTTACACCACACACAAAAATAGACTCAAAATGGTTGAAAGACCTAAATGTGAGACAGGAGTCCCTCAGAATCCTAAAGGAAAACACAGGCAGCAACCTCTTCAACCTCAGCAACTTCTTCCTAGAAACATCGCCAAGGCAAGGGAAACAAGGGCAAAAATGAACTATTGGGACTTCATCAACATAAAAAGCTTTTGCACAGCAGAAGAAATAGTCAACAAAACCAAAAGACAACTGACAGAATGGGAAAAGATATTTGCAAATGACATATCAGATAAAGGGCTAGTATCCAAAATCTACAAAGAACTTAACAAACTCAACACCCAAAGAGCAAATGATCCAATCAAGAAATGGGCAGAAGACATGAACAGATGTTTTTCTAAAGAAGATATCCAAATGGCCAACAGACACATGAAAAAGTGCTCAACATCACTTAGCATCAAGGAAATACAAATCAAAACCTCAATGAGATATCACCTCACACCAGTCAGAATGGCTAAAATTAACAAGTCAGGAAATGACAGATGTTGGCGGGGATGTGGAGAAAGGGGAACCCTCCTACACTGTTGGTGGGAATGCAAGCTGGTGCAGCCTCTCTGGAAAACAGTATGGAGGTTCCTCAAAAAATTGAAAATAGAGCTACCTTATGACCTAGCAATTGCACTACTGGGTATTTACCCCAAAACACAAATGTAGTGATCCAAAGGGGTATGTGTACCCCGATATTTATAGCAGCAATGTCCACAATAGCCAAACTATGGAAAGAGCTTAGATGTCCATCTACAGATGAATGGATAAAGAAGCGGTGGTATATATATACAATGGAATATTATGCAGCCATCAAAAGGAATGAAACCTTGCCATTTGCAACAACGTGGATGAAACTGGAGTGTATTATGCTGAGCGAAATGAGTCAATCAGAGAAAGACATGTATCATATGATCTCACTGATATGAGGAATTCTTAATCTCAGGAAACAAACAGAGTTGCTGGAGTGGTGGGGGGTTGGAGGGATGGGGTGGCTGGGTGATAGACATTAGGGAGGGTATGTGCTATGGTGAGCACTGTGAATTGTGTAAGACTGTTGAATCACAGACCTGTACCTCTGAAACAAATAATACATTATATGTTAAAAAAAAGGAAGAAGATAGTAGGAAAGGAAAAATGAAGGGGGGGAAATCAGAGGGGAAGATGAACCATGAGAGACTATGGACTCTGAG
>NW_027841476.1:0-265 GCF_054177405.1 Leptonychotes weddellii
AAATGTATTTTCTAAAATGACCATTTGAAATTTTAAAAAGCATGGGGGTGCCTAAGCATGTGGCTCAGTTGGTTAGCTGTCTGACTCTTGGTACCAGCTCAGATCATGATCTCAAGGTTCTGGGATCAAGCCCAGTCTGGCTCTGCACTCATCGGGGAGTCTGCTTGAAGATTTTCTCCCTCTGCCCCTCCCCCCACTCGCACTTTCTCCTTCTCTCTCAAATAAATAAATAAATATTTTTTAAAAAGTGTATTTTATTTTTTTT
>NW_027841477.1:0-265 GCF_054177405.1 Leptonychotes weddellii
AGAAATTAGAGATTGTCATTGTTGCAGAATTTTATGAAAGTAATATAAATGGCGAGGTAACTTTCTTTTTTTTTTTTTTTTAAAGATTTTATTTATTTATTTGAGACAGAGAGAATGAGAGAGAGAGAGCACATGAGAGGGGGGAGGGTCAGAGGCAGAAGCAGGCTCCCTGCCGAGCAGGGAGCCCGATGCGGGACTCAATCCAGGGACTCCAGGATCATGACCTGAGCCGAAGGCAGTCGCTTAACCAACTGAGCCACCCAGG
>NW_027841478.1:0-265 GCF_054177405.1 Leptonychotes weddellii
TTATACCTAAACCATGCTTTACCTAGATAAGTAAGTATTAAATTCAATTATTTTCTTCCTGTTTGGCAAGGTAAAAAAGAAAACAAAATTTTCATGTTTTGGTGAAAAGAAAATATAACATTATTTCACAACAGTTAATACAAGGTAATTTTTCACCTCTTTTCACAGAATAGTGTATATAATAAAAAAAATAATAATAATGGTCAGGGCCCTAATTGGTGGTTTTACAAAAACAAACAAGATTATTTCTACAGGTCTTGACCTT
>NW_027841479.1:0-265 GCF_054177405.1 Leptonychotes weddellii
GGTTAAGCAACTGCCTTCAGCTCAGGTCATGATCCTGGAGTCCTGGGATCGAGTCCCGCATCGGGTTCCTGGCTCACCGTGTAGCCT
Source organism: Leptonychotes weddellii (assembly GCF_054177405.1). NCBI lineage: Eukaryota > Metazoa > Chordata > Mammalia > Carnivora > Phocidae > Leptonychotes > Leptonychotes weddellii. The sequence continues at coordinate 88 of NW_027841479.1, forward strand.
GCTTCTCCCTCTGACCCTCTCCCCTCTCATGCTGTTTCTCATTCTCTCTCTCTCTCAAATAAAAAAATAAAATCTTTTTTAAAAAAGTATAATATTTTTGGAAGATTTTTGAACAGGAGAGTGCATGATACAAATTATAACTTTAAAGGATCTCTCTGGATGACTGTGTGGAAAAGAA
>NW_027841480.1:0-265 GCF_054177405.1 Leptonychotes weddellii
AAAAAATATGATGCCAAAAACATGATGCACACTATAAGATTGCTACAAATGGCGCTTGATATTGCGACTACTGGACAAGTTATCATCGAACGACCAAATCGAGAAGAGTTACTTGCGATTAAGGCGGGTGAAAGTGATTATGACACACTGCTTAAGCAAGCTGAGGCGTTAAATCACCAAATAGATAGTGCATTTGCTAAAAGTCATTTGCCTGAAGAGCCTAAGTACGAGCTTATTATACAAGCACTTAGGCAGGCTAGAGAGG
>NW_027841481.1:0-265 GCF_054177405.1 Leptonychotes weddellii
GTGAGGGGGCTCCATAATACCTCAGCGTGTGCCTTCCAGAATCCCTATTTCTACCTCCAAGGTTATGATCGTATGGGAGACAGGAAGGTGGCCTGGAGTAAAAAGTGGTGAGAGACTCAACACCAGACGGGTCCATTCTCTTTACCAAACACATATCAGAGAGGCCCATCCAGGGCATACTTTGTCATTGTCAAGATCAGCAGATGAAGGGGAAAGAAATGGACTTCTCCTACACTGCTTTTCTTCTGCTTCTTTGGTCTTCCTT
>NW_027841482.1:0-265 GCF_054177405.1 Leptonychotes weddellii
CATTGAGAAAATGTTCCAGAGTTTCAGGATGCTGGTATCAAAATCAGCAGCAGCATTGTCTTCATTACTAACTTTGAGTAAATTGAGCAATCTTCACAGCATTTTATAGCTATCCTTTGCTGAACCAATTTTCTAAACAAAATCTCCCTCATCTGACTATAGGATTGAATGACATTTTAGAACACAGCAAGATGGGGCGCCTGGGTGGCTCAGTCAGTTGGGCGTCTGCCTTCGGCTCAGGTCATGATCTCAGGGTCCTGGGATC
>NW_027841483.1:0-265 GCF_054177405.1 Leptonychotes weddellii
TGTACACTTTTGGTAGGAATGTAAATTGGTACAGCCACTATGGAAAACAGTATGGAGGTTCCTCAAAAAATTAAAAATAAAACTACCATAAAACCATTCCATTGTTGAGTATTTATAGAAAAAAAACCCCCAAAACAAAAATTATTTACAATAACAAACAAGCATTATTTACAATAGCCAAGATATGGAAACAGCCTCAGTGTCCTGACATATGAATGGATAAGTGGATCAAATGGATAACTTCTAGTTATAAAATAAATAAGTC
>NW_027841484.1:0-265 GCF_054177405.1 Leptonychotes weddellii
AAGTAATACGTACAGGCACAGATAAAAATCCACCAGCAGTGTGCTTTCCTTCCCCTCTCTTTGAGCGACAGGCACCCTGATCAAGTATGTATGTATTTTTGCCTTTTAAGTATTTCTCCTTTACCACATATGCATAGATGCATAAATAATGCATATTACTGTTTGATGTATTTTTAAATTTTATTTTATTTATTTATTTATTTTTATTTTTTTAAATTTATTTATTTATTTATTTATTTTTTATTCTTATGTTAATCCCCATACA
>NW_027841485.1:0-265 GCF_054177405.1 Leptonychotes weddellii
ATGAAATAGGAACAACAACAGTCACGGAGCCACCTCACTTCTTGAGAACTTCCTCTGGGTCAAGTACTTTGCGTGAATCCTCACAATAGTCCTGTGAGGGAGGTGCTGTACCCACGTTCCAAGGAACTCGGGAATGACTCCGTGATGATGAGTCTTGCTCAGGAAAGGGCAGCTGTATCCCTTCTGTGTGCAGCCACGGTGTCTGTGGAGTCCCCAGCTGGGGTCAGAGCCCCGGCCAGCGTCCGGAATCCGGGCCACCGTGTCT
>NW_027841486.1:0-2192 GCF_054177405.1 Leptonychotes weddellii
TTTTTTTTAATGGTTGCATAATATTCCATTGTATATGCATATGCCACATCTTCTTTATCCATTCATCTGTTGATGGACATCTTGGCTCTTTCCACAGTTTGGCTATTGTGGACATTGCTGCTATAAATATTGGGGTACAGGTGCCCCTTCAGCTCCCTACATTTGTATCTTTGGGGTAAATACCCAGTAGTGCAATTGCTGGGTTGTAGGGTAGCTCTATTTTCAACTTTTTGAGGAACCTCCATACTGTCTTTCAGAGTGGCTGCTCCAGTTTGCATTCCCACCAACCATGTAGGAGGGTTCCCCTTTCTCTGCATTCTCACCAACATCTGTCATTTCCTGACTTGTTAATTTTAGCCATTCTGACCAGTGTGAGGTGGTATCTCATTGAGGTTTTGATTTGTATTTCCCTGATGCCTAGCGATGCTGAACACTTTTTCATGTGTCTGTTGGCCATTTGGATGTCTTCTTTGCAGAAATGTCTGTTCATGTCTTCTGTCCATTTCTTGATTGGATTCTTTGTTCTTTGGGTGTTGAGTTTGATAAGTTCTTTATAGATTTTGGATGCTAGCCCTTTATCTGATATGTCATTTGCAAATATCTTCTCTCATTCTTTCGGTTGTCTATTGGTTTTGTTGACTGTTTCCTTTGCTGTGAAAAAGCTTTTTATCTTGATGAAGTCCCAATAGTTCATTTTTGCCCTTGCTTCCCTTGCCTTTGGCGATGTTTCTAGGAAGAAGTTGCTGTGGCTGAGGTCGAAGACGTTGCTGCCTCTGTTCTCCTCTAGGATTTTGATGGATTCCTGTCTCACATTTAGGTCTCCCAACCATTTTGAGTCTATTTTTGTGTGTGGTGTAAGGAAATGGTCCAGTTTCATTCTTCTGCATGTGGCTGTCCAATTTTCCCAACACCATTTGTTGAAGAAACTGTCTTTTTTTCCATTGGACATTCTTTCCTGCTTTGTCGAAGATGAGTTGACCATAGAGTTGAGGGTCCATTTCTGGGCTCTCTATTCTGTTCCATTGATCTATGTGTCTGTTTTTGTGCCAGTACCATGCTGTCTTGATGATTACAAGTTTGTAATAGAGCTTGAAGTCCAGAATTGTGATGCCACCAGCTTTGCTTTTCTTTTTCAACATTCCTCTGGCTATTCAGGGTCTTTTCTGGTTCCATACAAATTTTAGGGTTATGTCCATTTCTTTGAAAAAAGTTGATGGTATTTTGATAGGGATTGCATTAAATGTGTAGATTGCTCTAGGTAGCATTGACATTTTCACAATATTTGCTATTCCAATCCATGAGCATGGGACGTTTTTCCATTTCTTTGTGTCTTCCTCAATTTCCTTCATGAGTATTTTATAGTTTTCTGAGTACAGATTCTTTGCTCTTTGGGTAGATTAATTCCTAGGTATCTTATGGTTTTGGGTGCAATTGTAAATGGGATCGACTCCTTAATTTTTCTTCTGTCTTGTTGTTGGTGTATAGAAATGCAACTGAATTCTGTGCATTGATTTTATATCCTGCCACTTTACTGAATTCCTGTATGAGTTCTAGCAGTTTTGGGGTGGAGTCTTTTGGATTTTCCACATAAAGTATCATATCATCTGCAAAAAGTGAGAGTTTCAACTCACTTTTTTGCTGATTTGGATGCGTTTTATTTTTGTTGTTGTCTAATTGCTGAGGCTAGGACTTCTAGTATTATGTTGAACAGCAGTGGTGATAGTGGATATCCCTGCTGTGTTCCTGACCTTGGGGAAAAGCTCTCAGTTTTTCCCCATTGAGTATGATATTCACTGTGGGTTTTTCATAGATGGCTTTTATGATATTAAGGTATGTACCCTCTATCCCTACACTATGAAGAATTTTAATCAAGAAAGGATGCTGTACTTTGTCAAATACTTTTTCTGCATCTATTGAGAGGATCATACGGTTCTTGTCCTTTCTTTTATTAATGTAGTGTATCACATTGATTGATTTGTGGATGTTGAACCAACCTTGCAGCACAGGAATAAATCTCACTTAGTCATGGTGAATAATCCTTTTAATGTACTGTTGGATCCTATTGGCTAGTATTTTGGTGAGAATTTTTGCATCCATGTTCATCAGGGACATTGGTCTGTAGTTCTCCTTTTGGATGGGGTCTTTGTCTGGTTTTGGGATCAAGGTAACACTGGCCTCATAAAATGAGTTTG
>NW_027841487.1:0-265 GCF_054177405.1 Leptonychotes weddellii
ATACGTAGGAAGATGCAAATTGGCCTAATATACCTATGACACTAATTTGTACTTTATCATAGTTTCTGGCCTTGGTGGCATCCATGAAAGTAAAATCCAATATTTCTTCCCTAAAGGATTACTCCATCAGCACAAAAAGACTACAATACCTTCCATCTTAAAAATAACCCTCTTCGGGGGGCCTGGGTGGCTCATTTGTTAAGCGTCTGCCTTCGGCTTGGGTCATGATCCCAGGGTCTTAGGATCAAGTCCCACATCGGGCTCC
>NW_027841488.1:0-265 GCF_054177405.1 Leptonychotes weddellii
CCTGGTTTAGAGACAGTCATCTCTTGTTTCCTCACTCGGAGGGAGAGAGAGGAAACAAACTCTCCGGGCTCTTTTCTAATAAGGGCACAGATCCTATTTGTGAAAGCTCCGTCCCTGTGGCCTAATCCCCTCCCGTAGGCTTCAATATGCACATTTTGAAGGAACCCAAACATTTCGTCCATAGCAAAGAACATAACTGCCTGGCTGGGATGAAAAGTTTGAGCATGCACAATGCATGTGTGAGCATGGACAATGCATGTGTGAG
>NW_027841489.1:0-265 GCF_054177405.1 Leptonychotes weddellii
TATCATTTGCCACATGCACCTTCCAAGGGCACCAAAACATAGGTCACACTACTGTGTCTGCATTGAAAATTTTTATCATATCCATTGTCTGTTTTTTTCTACATTTGCTCTCTAAACTGAAGTTATTGATTAAAAAAGTTCAAAAACACAAAATCCACTTCAAGGTATTGTTATTTTTATCATTCCTCACTCGAAAAAAATCATTATCATGTTCCTTTCAGCGGGTGTTCCAAATAGACTCAACAAATTGCCAATTTCTCTGTTC
>NW_027841490.1:0-265 GCF_054177405.1 Leptonychotes weddellii
CATGGAACACTTCATCTAAAACTAATGATGTAATGTATGGGGATTAGCATAAGAATAAAAAAAATTAAAAAAAAAAAAAGACTCTTACCCAAAAAGTAAAGCAAAAAGATAAAGTCATGGAAAATCAGAGAAAAAAAGATAAGAAACATTAGAGAATTAACCCCGATGGCCAAAATTTAATCGAGGAATTCTAGGAAGAGAGAAAATTGGATAGAAGGAAATTATAAAAGAAGTAGTGTAAATTTCCCAGGAATGAAGGATATGA
>NW_027841491.1:0-265 GCF_054177405.1 Leptonychotes weddellii
TTTTTTGTTTGTTTGTTTTGGTGAACAAAAATAACAGCAAGCCTTCATGTCCTGCTTTGCTTTTTTTTTTTTGGTTTTACCATTTGTAAGTAAGAGGTTTTATTGTCTAGAATCTCTTCATTTCTCTGCAACACTTATTCATTGACTGTTATTACTCTTCTCTTCATTGAACCTGAAACACTCCCACAAGGAGGGAAATGACTTTTCCATGGTTTCATTCCATTTTATATTTTAGATGTTTTGACAGGTAATATTGTACTGTTAT
>NW_027841492.1:0-265 GCF_054177405.1 Leptonychotes weddellii
TGCCAGAGGCTGTTAAGAGGAACAATGGGGAGCTGTTACTTAACGGGTACAGTTTCTCTTTGGGGTGATGAAAAATTTAGGAAGTAGGTAGTGGTAATGGGTTGCACAACACTGTAAATGTCATTCATGCTCCTGAACTAGATACTTAAAAATGTTGAAAACAACAAATTTTATGTTATATACATCTTACCAAAATAAAAAAGAAACTATTTAATGATGTTAAAATAACATAGGGGAAAGGAAGGGAAAATAAGATAAAAACAGA
>NW_027841493.1:0-265 GCF_054177405.1 Leptonychotes weddellii
CTTGGTGTGAGCTATCTCAGGTCAGGCCTAGAGAGAGAGGAGGGCTTCACTCAGACAAACAAAAGTGGATTTCCCCCTGATGTGACTGGTGGGCAAGCCTGGGGGACTTCCTGGAAGGGGCGCTAATGTTCTCCCTTTAACAAAATCATGGGATCAGACTGAAAGCACTGTGGGTTCCTTGGCTTCTTCGGGACGAGGACGGGTGAATGTGTTAATGTCTAGAATTTCCAGGTCCAAGAACAAGTCTGTCCAGAGGACACGGAAG
>NW_027841494.1:0-265 GCF_054177405.1 Leptonychotes weddellii
TGTATATATTAATATTGCATAGGTCTCTGTCGTACCTACTCGAATCTGGAGCCTTAGCAAAGTGAAGCAGCCATAGACAATATATGGATGAACGAGCGGCTGGACCTGCTTCTTGGGCCATAGGACCCTGTGACACTGTAGGAAAATGTTCTGTGCCCTTTGTCACATCCTAACATTGGAACGTTAGGCAGAGACACCAACTTGTGATCCACCCAGGCAATGCCACTCGAGGCAGGGAAAGTGAGCCTGTAAGAGGCTGCAGTAT
>NW_027841495.1:0-265 GCF_054177405.1 Leptonychotes weddellii
GCACAAACTTCCAGTTATAAAATGAATTAAGTTCTTGGGATCTAATATTCAGCGTGGTACCTGTAATTAACTGTATTATATAGTTGAAAGTTGCTAAGAGAGTAGATCTTAAATGTTCTCACCACACACACACACACACAAATGTAATTAAGTGAATTTATGAAATTTTTAACTAACCTTATTGTGTAATCATTTTGCAGTATAAGCATGTATCAAATCATCATGTTGTATACCTTGAAGTTACTAGTCTTTTTTTTTTATTCTT
>NW_027841496.1:0-265 GCF_054177405.1 Leptonychotes weddellii
TGTATATATTAATATTGCATAGGTCTCTGTCGTACCTACTCGAATCTGGAGCCTTAGCAAAGTGAGGCAGCCATAGACAATATATGGATGAACGAGCGGCTGGACCTGCTTCTTGGGCCATAGGACCCTGTGACACTGTAGGAAAATGTTCTGTGCCCTTTGTCACATCCTAACATTGGAACGTTAGGCAGAGACACCAGCTTGTGATCCACCCAGGCAATGCCACTCGAGGCAGGGAAAGTGAGCCTGTAAGAGGCTGCAGTAT
>NW_027841497.1:0-2192 GCF_054177405.1 Leptonychotes weddellii
CTGATATAAGAATTGCTACCCCAGCTTTCTTTTGAGGTCCGCTGGCATGGAAGATGGCTCTCCATCCCTTCACTTTCAGTCTGGATGTATCTTTAGGTTCAAAATGAGTCTCTTGTAGACAGCATATGGATGGATCCAGTCTTTTTATCCAATCTGCAACCCTGTGCCATTTTATGGGAGCATTTAGGCCATTCATGTTGAGAGTGATTATTGAAAGATATGAATTTATTGTCATCATGTTGCCTGTGAAGACATTGTTTTTATAGATTGTCCCTGTAAATTTCTTTTTTTTTAAGATTTTATTTATTTATTTGACAGGGAGAGACTCAGAGAGAGAGGGAACACAAGCAGGGGGAGTAGGAGAGGGAGAAGCAGGCTTCCCGCCAAACAGGGAGCCCAATGTGGGGCTCGATCCCAGGACCCTGGGACCATGCCCTGAGCCAAAGGCAGACGCTTAACAACTGAGCCACCCAGGTGCCCCTGTCCCTGTAAATTTCTGTTGTATATCATTCTTGGGATCTTTCTTTTATAGAACCCCTCTTCATATTTCTTGCAGGTCCGGCTTAATGGTCACATACTCTCAGTTTCTGCCGGTCTTGGAAGCTCTGCATCTCTCCATCCATTCTAAATGACAGCCTTGCCAGGTAAAGTATTCTTGGCTGCATGTTCTTCTTGTTTAGTACCTATTCTCCTGAAGCTGTGTAAAGAAGTAGAAACAGAAGGAAAACTTCCAGACTCATTCTATGAGGCCAGCATTACCTTAATCCCCAAACCAGGCAAAGACCCCATCAAAAAAGGAGAATTTCAGACCCATATCCCTGATGAATATGGATTCCAAAATCCTCAACAAAATCCTAACTAATAGGATCCAACAATACATTAAAAGGAACATCCACCACAACCAAGGGGGATTTATCCCCAGATGCAAGGGTGGTTCAACATTTGCAAATCAATCAATGTGATAGAACACATAAATAAGAGGAGAGAGAAGAACCATATAGTCCTCTCAACTGATGCAAAAAAAGCATTTGACAAAATACAGCATCCTTTCCTGATTAAAACTCTTCAGAGTATAGGGGGAGAAGGAAAGATGGCAGAGGAATAGGGGACCCTATTTCAACTGGTTCCCGGAATTGAGCTGGATATCTACCAGACCACTCTGAGCACCCACAAAACCAGCCTGAGATGTAAGAAGATCTGGATCTCTACAAACATAATATTGCAGGCGGTTGGTTTTGAGGTACGAAGCAGGGAGCCATGATTCCATGGGCAGATATCGTAGGATAAATGGCAGCGGGAGGGAGCCTGGCCGTGGGGATCCTACACTGCCGGTGAGCGACAGCCTCATGCACTGGGGACGGGGCACAGACTCGCAGACTGGTAGCAGCGGGGAAAGGACTTTAGGGCAGCCCCCAGGGCAGAAACCCGGATCGGCGGGGTCGCACGTGCAAACTGGGAGCGGCTGGTGGTTTTAGAAGCACAAAGGGCAGAGACGCGCCCCGACCTGGAGACAGGACTGGGAGTGATGCAGAGGGGTGCACAACCCAGGACGCTGCAGTTTATAGCAGCACGGACAGAAACGGAGATGGTGTGGCCTGGAGAGCTCACTGAAGAACAGACTGTGGTCTCTCTGCTCTGAGGCAGAGGGTTGGAAACGGTCTCGTCTGCTCTGATTCATGGACGAGATGCGGAAAGCCCTCAGGGAAAGCTGCCAGAGAACAAAAGCCCCCAACACTGATTCCTGCTGAGCCCATCCCCCACCACAGGGGGGTAGGGCAACTCTGCCCAAACAGGGTTGCCTGAGTAACAGCGCAGCAGGCCCCTCCCCCAGAAGACAGGCTGGGAAAACAAGAGGCCAGCAACCCTAAGGTCCCAAGAAAACAGGTGCATCTTGCTTGGGTTCTGGTCAATAATTTGGACTCTATATATTCCCTCAAACACCCATCAACAGAATGACTAGGAGGAGGAACCCCCAAAATAGGAAAGACTCAGAGATTATGACTTATGCTGCAGATTTACAAATGGATGCAGATATAACCAAGATGTCGGAGATGGAATTCAGGCTAGCAATTGTGAAGACAATAGCAAGAATGGTGAAATCAATTAATGGCAACATAGAGTCTCTAAGGGCAGAAATGAAAGCTGAATTGGCAGAACTTAAAAATGCTATCAATGAGATCCAATCCAATCTA
>NW_027841498.1:0-265 GCF_054177405.1 Leptonychotes weddellii
GAATCATGGAACACTTCATCTAAAACTAATGATGTAATGTATGGGGATTAACATAAGAATAAAAATAAATAAATAAATAAATAAATAGAAAACAAAACCAACAAACAAACAAACAAACAAAAAGTTCCTTTAAGCACAATATCATGTTCTTAACTTTGTTTATGATAACCTTGTAAAACGATGGATAGGCAAATGCCAAATAATCTGCATGAAAAGGAAATAATTTTTTAAATGCCTTATTATGGCTAATCTAACATCTTTTGAG
>NW_027841499.1:0-265 GCF_054177405.1 Leptonychotes weddellii
GACCAGATCTCTCCCAAGTTGGCCCTTTGCTGGTCTCCTCTGAAATGGGAGTGAGAGAGCACCATTTTCCCGGGAAGGGAAGGAGGTTCAGCAAGACCCTGAGACCGCAGACCTAGGCGAATTCTGAAACTGATGAGTGGAGGTGCTACTGCGGGATGAGCAGGGATGTGGGGCAGCTGGGCACTGCGGAGAACACGCGACTTGTTCATTTGTTCGCCCAGTTGCCTCATGTACACAGGTTAGCTCCAGTGTTCCAGGCACCGTG
>NW_027841500.1:0-265 GCF_054177405.1 Leptonychotes weddellii
GCACAAACTTCCAGTTATAAAATGAATTAAGTTCTTGGGATCTAATATTCAGCGTGGTACCTGTAGTTAACTGTATTATATAGTTGAAAGTTGCTAAGAGAGTAGATCTTAAATGTTCTCACCACACACACACACACACAAATGTAATTAAGTGAATTTATGAAATTTTTAACTAACCTTATTGTGTAATCATTTTGCAATATAAGCATGTATCAAATCATCATGTTGTATACCTTGAAGTTACTAGTCTTTTTTTTTTTATTCT
>NW_027841501.1:0-265 GCF_054177405.1 Leptonychotes weddellii
GGGCAGAAGCTCCGGCTAACATGCCATCCACCGTCCTGATGGTGTCAGGTCGGGGTGTTGGGATACGATGCAAATGCTTGGTCTTTTAAATCTGTGTGTTCTGAGCCCTGCCCGAGGCCTGACGGCGGGGGTCTCAGGGTCTCCAGCCCCCCGTCTGAGAACAACAAGGCCAGCCGTGGCTCTGTGATGCACCACCATCACCCTCTGCCCTGCCCGTGCTGAACACAGAAGTGGTCCAGGACAGCATCCTCCCGAGTCCCAAGGA
>NW_027841502.1:0-265 GCF_054177405.1 Leptonychotes weddellii
CACAAGACCACACTGATAAAAGTAAATAAGTCAATAAAATAGATAAATAGATAAATCTTTGTAGAATTCCAAATAAGTTATGTAAGTATTCTACCCCAAAGGAGGTGGATCAAAACTCTTACACTTTTTTTTATTTTTTATTTATTTATTTATTTATTTTTTATTCTTATGTTAATCCCCATACATTACATCATTAGTTTTAGATGAAGTGTTCCATGATTCATTGTTTGTGCATAACACCCAGTGCTCCATGCAGAATGTGCCC
>NW_027841503.1:0-265 GCF_054177405.1 Leptonychotes weddellii
AACATTGCTGGTTGGTGGGGAGCCTCATTGTGATGTTAACAGTCTCTTCAAAGTAGCTAAATTATTTGATCAATTGAAGCGTTTCTCACACTGAGAGATGTGTGTCACAGGTAGTCCATAGACTCAGCATGAAAACACACTGACTCATTTAAGAACAAAGTTATGCATTTTTCAATTATCTTTCAGTTATTCATTTTTTTAAATTTTTTTATTGTTATATTAATCCCCATACATTACATCATTAGTTTTTGATGTAGTGTTCCAT
>NW_027841504.1:0-265 GCF_054177405.1 Leptonychotes weddellii
CTTGGTGTGAGCTATCTCAGGTCAGGCCTAGAGAGAGAGGAGGGCTTCACTCAGACAAACAAAAGCGGATTTCCCCCTGATGTGACTGGTGGGCAAGCCTGGGGGACTTCCTGGAAGGGGCGCTAATGTTCTCCCTTTAACAAAATCATGGGATCAGACTGAAAGCACTGTGGGTTCCTTGGCTTCTTCGGGACGAGGATGGGTGAATGTGTTAATGTCTAGAATTTCCAGGTCCAAGAACAAGTCTGTCCAGAGGACACGAAAG
>NW_027841505.1:0-265 GCF_054177405.1 Leptonychotes weddellii
CTAGAGGGGAGAGGGGTGGGGGGATGGGTTAGCCTGGTGATGGGTATTAAAGAGGGCACGTACTGAATGGAGCACTGGGTGTTATATGCAAACAATGAATCATGGAACACTACATCAAAAACTAATGATATAAAGTATGGTGATTAACATAACATAATAAAAAAAAAAGAAAGAAAGAAAAGCACAGAGGAGGGAGGGAAAGAGAGAGAAATGTTCATGATTCAAATTAGAAAACCAGTAGAGAAGCAAAATGACTAATATGATG
>NW_027841507.1:0-265 GCF_054177405.1 Leptonychotes weddellii
GGGCAGAAGCTCCGGCTAACATGCCATCCACCGTCCTGATGGTGTCAGGTCGGGGTGTTGGGATATGATGCAAATGCTTGGTCTTTTAAATCTGTGTGTTCTGAGCCCTGCCCGAGGCCTGACGGCGGGGGTCTCAGGGTCTCCAGCCCCCCGTCTGAGAACAACAAGGCCAGCCGTGGCTCTGTGATGCACCACCATCGCCCTCTGCCCTGCCCGTGCTGAACACAGAAGTGGTCCAGGACAGCATCCTCCCGAGTCCCAAGGA
>NW_027841508.1:0-13375 GCF_054177405.1 Leptonychotes weddellii
AACTGTACCCACTATCCCCTGAAGCCCTTAACTTTCCTATCTCTCTGTTTTTGTTCTTGATATACCCCTCATTTGCACCTTCCTCCCCAGATTCCACTTTTTCTTGTAGAAATCCTCATTTGCTTTTAAAGGCATAATTTAAATTCCTCTCCACCACACTGGGTATTTCCTGGTCAATAGCCCCAGTTGTTCTCACTCCCTACTATGATTTCTCACCTATTTCCTTTTTTTTTAAAGTTTTTATTTATTTATTTGACAGAGAGAGAGAGCACAAGCAGGGGGGCGGCAGACAGAGGGAGAGAGAGAAGCAGGCTCCCCGCTGAGCAGGGAGCCTGATGTGGGGCTCGATCCCAGGACCCTGGGATCATGACCTGAGCCAAAGACAGATGCTTAACCATCTGAGCCACCCAGGCACCCCAATTTCTCAGTTATTTCTTAACATTGTTTAATATATTTGAATTGATTCATCACTGCTTAGTTACTTGTTTGGTCCCTCCAGGAGACAATAAAACCTTTGATTTGCTCAGCCATCTTTGGGTTATAATTTTAATAGTATCTCAGACTCTATAATTTTTTCTATAAATTTTTGATAAAGATTGGTTTAATAGTATGGTAAGAAGCCCAAGGTTTTGTGGTTTCCAAAGAATGACTTAGACTTTGGGTGACAACTCTTTCCACATTCTTATGTTGTCAGGCTTGTCCTTCAACAAAATGAAGTAAATAAGCCACAGGAACATGATGTCAGTGATTAGGGTCAATAGCTTTTATGAATAAAGAATCAAAATGGTTATTAGGAAAAAAATAACTGAAACTGGCTTGGTAATTTCAAGTGCCTTAACTCCAGCTGAGTGCTTACAAAATAATAAAATTCTCAGAAACAACAACTAGAATCTAAAGGACCCAACACAGGCTTCTGTATGACTTCTTAAAGTGGAAAAAAAATAATTACAGCTTACTTTAGAGGCTTTTTTCTGGTTTAGTTGAAACTAGCATAACTGAGATACAGAGTGTCAATTTGGGAAACTTTTTAAAGATTTTTAACTTTGCTACTGGGAAGGAGAGAAATGTATTTCTTTAAAATGAAAACTTACCTGTGGAAGAAAACAAGAAAAATTGCAAAAGGCGGGGAAGTTACAGAATCTACAATCTTGGGTGTTCATGATTTTCCACTATCCCTAGTAGATAACCTTGAAATTAGATGACAATAAGAGGTGCTTTCTGTGACAAGTACTTCAGTTCTTATTGGATTTCCAATAGTCATTTAGATATGGGATGGTCCAAAAATGCCTTAAAATGTTATAACTTCTCTTATTTTCAAAGTTATATAAATGTTTTAAAACCATTCCTGATATAATCAGCTCTTTAAATGGTGGGTGATATCTGTAATTCCTCCAATGAATTCTTTTCTTTACACCTTTTTTAAAGATAAAGATGTCCAATCTACATTGACAAAGAAAAAGCTAGTTACTAATATGGTGGGAGAGAAAATCTCTGTAATTCGGAGGAATCATCCTGTTTCTCTAAGAAATCACTATCATAGGTTCTCAAAATGCTGCCTTCATCTAGATCTCCTACAAGCCCTAACCTTCCTTCAAAGTTCAATTTAGCTCCTACATTCTTCAAAAAGCCTTTTCCCACCCTTTCAGTCCTTCGTGATGACCCCCTCCCCAACTTGAACACTTGTCATATATTTGTCACTTGGCATGCAGTACCTGGTAGATTTAATTACTTTTTAAATGTCAATTTGGTCTTTCAAATCATAACATGAGGCTCTTACAGTCAGGGTCTCTTATTACAGTGTCCCAAGCTTAATGGGACACTGTCAATAATGTATGTGGTTTTCATAGAGATGATTATGCCTCAAAGTTTAGGGAGCCTCCACCTGGTCCCTTTCACTGTGTCAAACAAGGAGAGTATCATAAACTGAATGTTTGTGTTCCCCCAAAATTCACATGTTGAAATCTAACCCCCAAAGTGATGTTATTAAGAGATAGGGTCTTTGGGAAGTAATTAGGTCATGAGGATGGAACCCTCATGAATGGTATTAGTACTCTTACAAAAGAGGCCCAAGGGAGATCCCTTGCCCCTTCCAGCACATGAGGACACAGTGAAAGCCATCTATGAACCAAGAAGTGGACCCTCACCAGATACGGAATCTGTTGACTCCTTGGTTGTGGACTTCCCAACCTCTATAACTGTTAAATAAATGTTTGTTGTTTATAAGCCCTCCAGTTGTCTATGACAACTTGTTATAATAGCCTGAACAGACTAAGATAGGGAGAAAGTAAGCAATCTGAAATTTCTGCTGAATGAATAGATAATTTTTCAAACCATGTAGACATTGATAAATCCTAAACATAAGTACAAGACAACCAGGCTCAGAAGTGAGTAACTTCACCTGTCATTTATATGTTTGAGACAGTAGTCTCAAAAATTTTTCTATTGTATAAATATATTTGAGGAACACAGCAGACCATACCACCCTCTTGACCATGTGCAATGCACACTTCCATATTAAAAGTTCTGAGAAATCCAAGTATAAAGACACATTTTGAACTCAGCCTTTAACCATCATTTCCTAAATTTGTTGAACCATGTAACTTTACTACCATAGCTTAAAATTTGTATCATTTGGAACACACTTTGAGAAACAAATTACAATGCATCTCATGAACAGCATCTAACCCACTTATCTTCACCAGAAGTGGGTGGTAGATGGAATGCTGCCCAGCCGAAGATGTGGAGGCATTTTTCACACAGTACCACGTCAGCATTCTCTTGGCATCTTTCTATAATTTCTAATAATACTTGACCAACAGAGTGAATTTCATAGCTATTTGTTAAATAGCTAAAAGTTTGGTACACTGCTATTCTCGTAAAAGCATATACCACTTATATTTAATAATGATGTAGTGAACTCCTGTCTGAGGACAAATTATAAGTAAAAAAAGGATAAGTGTAGGCTGGCACAAGCTGGAAGTGTTTAAAGTCATTGTGTCATAATAAAATACAGACATATCCCTAAATATATTTAACTGCCATCTAATATTTAAGGAAAAATTAAAGTATCCTTCCTATATTCATTTATTCCAGATTCAGATATTTTTTGGCCAAGTCACATTGTATACTGCCTAATTTTTTAAAAATATATGTTGTTGTGGTTGTTGTTGTTAATTATTCTATATACTGTAAAGCACAGGATGTGGGTATGACAGTTGTGAGGGCCCAGTGTAAACCAGCAGGGAAGCCATGATAACAATGAAATCGGCCCCTCCCCCCCAAAAAAAGGAAGGAAAGGAAGAAAGGAAAAAGAATGAAGTCAGTACTGGGAGAGAAGAGGAAAGACACAAAAATAATTTTTCCTCTGATGGAACTTAAAGGCTTTTCTACTTCCGATTTTTATGTCATAAGAGGTAATACATCTTTAATATGTAGGCTGGTTTAAGTTAGATTCTCTTCCATTTACAAATAAAAACATCATACTTGATAAAGAATGTGGTTCTAAAAGTGTGGCCTTATAAGTGATATACCCCAAAACATAGGATGATTTGAGTCCAGTGATGACATTGACATCCCAGGTTGTGAGGTTGGCCTCATTATAATGTGCTAGGGTACCCAGTTGCTTCAGATGTTGCCCAGCTCTGTCTGGAGGCTCAAACCATGAGTTCACGGAGGCATTAGCTCCAGGATACTTCTGGGGGAAAATTCAGGATTTTAAATTTTGTTGTATATAAGTGAGGGTCCCAGAAGGAAGTAGAAGGAATGCTTAACTGCACTTTTGAGAACTTAATGAAGAGAGACATTTTACATAGGTGTGGACAAGATTAATGCAACCAACATTAGATCTCAGGCATTTAGATGTTGACAATAATTGGAAGCCATGAGCATCCTTGGGCTTGTAGGGTTGAGGGGAAGAAACAGTGTTCCTGGAGCACAGAAAAAGTGAAAGCTATAAAGGAACACAAGCACCACCAAAACTGTGCCAAACCTGATTCAAAAAGAGTAGAAATACTTCACCACTCCTTCCTCCCTCCTCCCCTGTTCCATTCTCCTACAGATGACTCCTTCTGGCCAAATCACATCTGATTACGTTTTATCCAAAAAAATCTATGAAAGAAGATGGAGAAGGGGAAAAAGAAGGGGAAGGGGAATGGGAAAGGAGGGAAGGAAGGAAGGAAGGAAGGAAGGAAGGAAGGAAGGAAGGAAGGAAGGAAGGAAGGGAGGGAGAGAGAAAGAGAAAGAAACAAAGAAAAACAGTAAGAATACAGAGAAACTAAATTGTTGCTACTAGTAAAAATATTCTTTTAATTCAGAAATATGTTTCTATGTAATATTTATACTTAAAACTTGAGTATGATATTTGGAAACTCCATTGCAAAACTTAAAATGAAACTGCACTGGAAGGTCGTATGAAACTAGATTCCTCTAAATATGGTTCTTTAAACTTCACTGGAGTGAAGAATTTATTTAAATAATTTGGTTTAACCTGCATTTTCTTTCTAGGTTCGCTGTTTTTAAGACCCTTTTTACATACTGTCAGTAAGAACTTGAAGCTGTGTGATGCCTGTCTGATTCATTGAATGAGGATCATGGAATCTGCACAGACCTTCAACTCAATACACAAATACATTTTTAAAATTAAAACCTAAGTGTTGCGCCTGGGTGGCTCAGTTGTTAAGCGTCTGCCTTCGGCTCAGGTCAGGATCCCAGGGTCCTGGAATTGAGTCCGGCATTGGGCTCCTTGCTCAGCGGGGAGCCTGCTTCTCTCTCTCCCACCCCCCTACCGCCCGCTTGTGTTCCCTCTCTAGCTGTGTCTCTCTCTGTCAAATAAATAAATAAAATCTTTAAAAAAAAAACCTAAGCATGTTTTCACCACGGTTCCTGACTTACAGAAGCCACAACTTTATTCCATCTAGCATGGTTTCTGTACCCCTTTGATTAGGTCTGTCACACCATGTTATAATAGTCTCTTTACTTCCCTGCTTCCCCCATTAGATGATAGGTTCCATGAAAGTCTTATTCATTCTTCATTCACATTGCTAAATATTCCCAATATATAGCATTAATGAATTCTCAATATATAAAAAGATTGAATAAATGACTGATTGGCATTTCTTGAAGTGATAGAAATGGGCTGTTTTTCAGATTATAATTCACATTCTGACTTAAAACCTGCCAGAGGTTTGGGATTATCTTGAAAGACCCGAGGAGGAAGAATTTTTAAAATAATTTTACAAAACACAACAGAAGAAATTTCTTGCAAAACATTTTTATATGAGTGAGACCAAGAGTTAATGTAAAACACATGTAATGCCAAAACGCACTAGAGGCTCTCTTCTCTGTAGCTGCCACCTGACTAGACCACATCTCTTAAAATCAAATCCATCCATTTTGTAAGTTTCGTTTTTCTATAGCTGAGATTACAATCTATCATTTAGAGAGAATCTGACACCTAGATAAAAGCAAGTATATAAAAAGGAATCGAAACTGATGCAGAAGGGAAAAAGTACAAATAGGCTGCATTTCTGCTAGTTAAATGACATGGTTGGGAGCTGAGGAGAGAGCACGAAGAAAAAACTTTTTAGGTCATTTTTATCAAGTGATTTGTAGGTGAAGGAACATCAGAACATCAAAATTTAATCGTATCTCCTAAATTCATTGTTCTCAAAGTCTTCCTCCTTCTTCTCTGCTTTTTTGTGTATTTGTTAAGATACTCAAGTTTAAAATGAATTTCGTATTTGCTTTAAAGAAAATAGGATCCAAGAAATCTGCTTACTACGTGAAAAATCTAATCACAGTCTTCATATTACCCTCAAGCAATAATTCTCGTGTACATTTGGTACATAGTGTACCTATTGCTTGGTACATACACCAATCAAAAGCATGCTTTTGACAAGTAGTCCCTAGTACTGAAAGCTGAATATTTCCCGTCTTGTTTCATGTGTGTAATGAAATAAGGCATAGGGATAAGGAGCCAGGAGACATGGATTTTATTCCAGTTCCATGAACAAGACCCCTTCCTGGGCCACACTTTTCTCAACTGTAAAATAAAGTTACTTAGACTAGATGCTTTTTAATGTCCCTTTCTTTGACCTACATAATCTATCCTTCGAAGTCTTAGGTTAAAAATAAGAAAATGAAGAGGCTCTATCTATGATCAGTTCAGTTCCTTAAAGAACATTTGTAATTGTTTTCTTTATTAGTTGCAGTTATTTCTGCAAATATTATAGTAAATAAGATAGGATAAAATAGCCTCCAATATTAAAAATGTTTCCAAATTTATTAGATTAAAAACCATTGGGTTGATCTTATTATACCATTTATGGAGAAAAAAAATAGTACAGTTTTTTGTTTTTTGTTTTTTGTACTTTCAACCTCTCTCTTCTCTTGAAAGGAAATATATCTTAACTGCGAGCAGCATACATACATGTATAACTTACCAGATGACAAGGGCAGTCCTTCCCCCGCAATTCTGTCCAAGCACCTGATGTGCATTTTCAGTAGTATGAAAGTTTACTCAGTAATTCAAGGTATCAGATGGTGTTATTTTGTCTTTTGGGTACCTTAATGATAAAGAGAGAATGGACCAAAAGTCAGGCATGCTTCCAACTAAACCATTAATGTTTGCAGTTTGGCTAAAATTATGCTCAACCCTGGCAAACCTATATTTACTCATTTTTAAGCATTTTTTTATTGTCTGCAGGTTTCTAACATTACACTCACTGATGTGTGCCTTACACATTTGGAGAGCATCTTAAAAGAAGGTTTTCTCCATTTGTAAGCATCAGTTGGAACCAGGACTGGTTATGATTTCCACAAAATTTCTTATCGCAACCAAGAATCAAAAATTAAGCAGGAAATGCTGCAAAAATACAAAAGCATTTAGTAGCTTAGAAAGAAATAAAGGTGTCAAATTATATAATAGGATGGAAAATACTTAGTAAAGAAGAAAAGGAAGAGAGGAGAGAGGGTGCTGTCTGTGTTGTGATTTGCCAGTTGGAGCTTGCCATAAAATCTACATGCCATTTTTCCCACCATTGACACATATAATCCATGGAGTTTACCAGATCACACAGGCCAAGGAGCAAAGCTATTTTACTGCAAGTTAGACCTGATGCAAACACCTTGCCAAAACAGCAGCCTTTAATGTCTCCTATGTAGGTCAGAAGCATTCAAATGTGTGGTCCATAGTGCATTCAAAGCCCAGTGAGGCTCATAGGGCACTATGTTGTCTCTTTCAAAATAGGTGGCATAAGATGCAATAAAATGTTTCCAGATGATGCCTAATGTTGGTTGGGTCCTCCCAAGTTCAGTTGTGTATGGTTTATGATGTTTGAAGAGTTTCTTTAGGAACTAAAGGAGAAAAATGCTGATCAGTTCAGAGGAATTAAATGACATTGTTAGTGAAAAAAATACATTTTATAACTTCTTATAATTAGTTAGAGGATGCCTAAACTAACACCTAAGTAAATATGTGTACATAATTAATGTAGACACTATACACCTAATTATAAATTTATATATGAAACATATTATGTAATTAATTACATTGGTGCTAAATTGTTACATGTATATAATTAACTTAGACATATATATTTTTAATTTTTAAAGTATCTGCCTTAATCTACAAATAATTGAGGATTATTTAAGCAAATAGATACATAACATCATTAAATATATATATTTTTTTAAAGATTTTATTTATTTATTCATGAGAGACAGAGAGAGAGAGAGAGAGGCAGAGGGAGAAGCAGGCTCCCAAGGAGCAGGGAGCCCGATGTGGGACTCGATCCCAGGACCCTGGGATCATGACCTGAGCCGAAGGCAGACGCTTAACCATCTGAGCCACCCAGGCGCCCTAAATATATTTTTAAATTAAAATGAGGATCATAAATAATATAAGCTAGAAGATTTTTCAAGCTCAGAAAAAATTTAGAAAAAGCACAAAAACGCAAAACACAAGTTCCTACTGTAAAACACAAAAATGCATGTGTAGTCTATAACAAAGACTTACACACTTCTGTAAGAAAAGTGCATGTGAAATCATAGACTTTGGCCTCTTTTTTTGGCCTCCTTTCTTTTTATTCCCTAATCAGATTGCCAGTTCTTGGGCTCTACATTGACATTTCCTATAAGCAATAAACGGAAGTCAGTTTCCCTCTCTATGTTCACAGATTTTTTTTTTTTACTACAATATGAGAACTTTATTACTAGTACTATTGTTCTTTATCCTCTTCTCTTAGTGCATTTTCTGACTCTGTGCCTTCTTTCTTGTACCCTTTCCTGATGCTGTCAATGCAGACACTGAACATTGTACTTTGTCCTCAGCTACCTATCAGGCTGTCTCCTCATGACTGCAAAAGCAATTTTCTTCCGGGTCATGCTTCCAGCAACGACTTTATTGCTCACTTATATTTTTGTCTTGTTGACCACCCTGGCTAGATTCCCTGTTGCTATAAGCTTACCAGTTTAGCATCAGCCAGTTATGATGTTAGTTCTAAGTCACAAAGTAATCTCTGAAAACTTTCCATTTACAGGCTGCTCCATTCCAATCTGAGAATATTTATGAATCTTTACAGTTTGCTTTCATGAAGAGGAAAAGTCTTTTTTTCTTGACACCCTTAGTCTGAAGCAGGAAGAAATGGCTTTTGGGAAAAAGGAAGTGAGGCCAACTGCCCCTGGGGAATTAAATCCTCTTTCACCTTATCCCTTAAAATGTTCTTTTATCCCTTAAAACTTCTTGGTGACTTCCAGGCTCATAACAAAAGCTTCTGTATTTGTGGCAGTATGTATCTGTCCTGAATTGAGGTTGTGACTTCCAGCACATTAAAGGCAGCCTAACTACTGAGGGACACCTCCAAACTTCTTAAATTCTCCAGCAACTCTGTCACTCCATCTCTACTTCCCAAATATACCCACTGCAATATGTAAACTGATGTTTCCAAAATTCACACAAAGTTTGCTATAGTTCACCATAAAAAGCAAAGAAATGCACTACCTAGATAAAATCCTTAAAGTCAAAAGTCTAGAAAAGACCAAAGGATAATTTGATTACTGAATAGGAAGCAGTTATCTAACCAGGTCAAATTCATAAAAGGTGTGTGTGTGTGTGTGTGTGTGTGTGTGTCTGTGTGTATGTGTGATCGTGAATCAAAGAACCTTTAATAAAAAAGAAGCGGAGTTTTGATTATGATTATGCACATCTATTCATGAAATTGATTTAGCCACTTTTTTATAGATAGAGGAGACTATAATTTTACATCTTGTGAAGGCAATTAACTTAGTACCTTACTCCCTACAAACACTAATCCATGTTCCTTTAGTTTCCATGAAGTCAATCAACAATCATTTTTGGAGCACCTACCATACATTAGGCCCAGGCTAGGTTCTAGGATTATAATGATGTACAATACATGATACCTGCTCCACAGAACTCCAGTCTTTCTGAGAAACTGGACATGCCCTACAAACACACTTTTCTAGAATACTGTATGGACAGAAACATGCACAAAAGCCATTGGAGCACCCCACAAAACAAGACTAGATTTTTCTGACAGATCTAGAAAGGCTCCATAGATCTTATTCACTTCCAAAGTATACATTAGGATAATATTTCTTTTCTAGGTTGTTATGATTAAAATGCAACCATTTGAATTGACTGCTTGTATGAATTAGGTCTTTTACAGGTAGACTAATCTTGGTTTAATGGTGAGTTCCTAATGAAGTTAAAGTGAAGGTAGAACATCATTGTTAGTGATGAAATTTCATCCAAATGTATATTTGGGGACTCAGTGAGTCCATGGGATCCTTTCTCCTAAAGTTTTGAAAATGCTTGTCCCTAATTCTGTAGAATGCTAGGAGTATTGCATTTGTAGCCATAACACAGTTGCAGAATTCCAAAAGGACTATTTTGTTCCATTTATTATAGTAAAAAAGAAATCCTTGCTGAATATAAAACATTGCTGTTTTGATTGTGTGAACTGATTGTGTGTAATTTTGCCGCTTCTTTTTATGTCATCATGTCCATTGAATCCCTTTTAAAGGAAAATCATTTTCTAGACTAAAATGTTATCATAAGAGCAGCTCTACTTTTGCTGACATGATTTTGATTAGGAAATTTAGATCTTCACTCTATACGAATACATTAGGAGAGGATTACTCTGATCGAGACTCCACAAGAGAGCTAAAATATACCACAAATAAATAATCAAGCATCTTGTATAAATTTAAAAATAAATCATGTATCATAAAGTAAAAATGGCCAGTTTCGGCTCAGAAAGAACACAGATAGCATTGCTAATTTGTAGCAGAGTGAATCCAGTAACATGGGTTTTTAATTAGATGGCAGAAACAGTAAGGTGACAGGGCTGAGAACAGGTAAATCATCCAGGAATAGCAAAGCACCGAGCGTGGAGCCAGCTGGTGCGGAACTGCCTCGGTGTCAGAGATCTGAGCTGCCTCCTCAAATGGGGACTGTTCAGACAGTCTGTCGCGCAGCTGTTCTTACTCAGAAACAAACAGCCAGGTCTGGTAGTGGTATCACTCTGCAGGTACTATCATGACAGTATAGTTTCTAGGAAGGACTGGGTATCTCAGGGAGATGGGAAAAAAAAAAATCAAGCTTTATTGGAAACACCAAAAAGATGTATTTAAAAATATCTCCTTTCCTCTCGTTTGCTTAATCCATTGCGTTATGGATATCAATTGGATTATTTAGTCAGAACTATTTTTATACCATCAGATTTGGGGTTCTTAAGAATTTGAGCTAAGAAGAATCAGTACAAAGTTGCTGATGCTGTTTTTAATGTTGAACATGATCGCACATAAACCCTGAGATTTTGTTTTTCAGGGAGATATCAATATGGGTAAAGACATTGTTCAGAATTGTTTGAGAAGGCAGGTCTTTACCTTAATTTCTTTTCCTTGATTGATGCTTTTATTTAAGGTCTTGAAAGACATCCTATTTGCTGAGACCCTCCCCTAATAATAATCGAAACTCACTATACTCATTAAAGTTAGAAATAACATGTGTAGAGAAGTTCAAAAGATAGAAAGTCAGTACTTATGATATAATTAATAAAAACAAACAAACAAACAAAAAATGTTTTGACCAAAAAGAAAGACAATGACTTTGTGAATAGGCACTCAAAGCAAATTAAAAGGACATTTCTCCAGCGCTATGGACTTAATTGCATGCCCCACCCCCAAATTAATATTTTGAAACCACAACCCCCAGTGTGACTCTATCTGGCTATAGGGCCTTCAGAAGGGATTTAAGATTAAACAATGTCCTGAGTGTGGGGCCTTACTCCAGTAGGATTCAGTAGCCTTTTGAGAAGAGAGAGAGATCTCTCTCTCTCTCTCTCTCTCCCTCTTTTTTGGTGAGCGCACAAAGATGAGGTCATGTGAGCACACAGGAAATGGCAGCCATCTGCAAACCAGGAAGGGAACTCTCAGCAGTAAGGGAACCTTGCCAGACCTTGATTGGGATTTTCCAACATCCCAAACTGTGAGAAAATGAATTGCTGTTGTTTAAGCCACCCAGTCCACAATATTTTGTTATTGCAGCCCACACTGATTGATACACCCAGAAACAAGTGAGGGCGCCCAGCAAAGCTACTGATGAGTCACAAGGACTGGACAGTGAGCAGATGAGAACTGCGTCCAGGTGCTCCTGAAGTAGCAGTGGGCCTGAACAGTCCAGCAGAGGTTGCCATAAATTTCAGACACTTGCATCTCCCTTCCTATTGATGGTTTTGGCTTTAGTTTATCCGTTTTGTTTTTTTTTTTGTTTTGCTTCATTCTGTGTGTGTGTGTGTGGGTAGGAGGGAGCTGTTGTTTAGCTCTGGTTTGTCTGTTGTATATAGAAACGGAAGCAAGTCAATTGGATAAATCATTGGCATTTCATTCATTTTGTTTGACAAAAACTATCTGGAAGAAACAAAGAAGAAAATCACCATCTTTACTAAATCTGAAAAATAATCTTTTATTGAGTATTTTCTATCAATGACTTTGATGGTTCTTGCTAATTTTTATACAAAAACCAACCAACCCCCTTTAGGAAATAAAAGTCTATTACTTTATGAAAAAAAAACCTAATTGCTTGCCTTGTTGAATTGGCCAAGGCTTAATGGAGATGTCGCTAACACTTTTCCAAAGACAGAGTAGGGCAACAATCCATTAAGTGAGATTCTAGTCAAAGTGAACACAAACATGGGGAGCAGTTTACCTTTGCCTTTGCTCACCCCAACAGCTAAGCTTCTTAATCTTTTTCATCTCTACTCATATTGGTTTTCCATATTTGCATGTATCCCAGGTACCATCATCATTCATTCAAAAAATTATAATAAACACTGGCTAGGTATTGGAAGAGCAAAAATACACAAGAAGTTTGCTTGCTCTGAGAGAACTAAAAACATGTAAAGTGACAGACAATTATGTACGCAACTAAATTATAATATTATAAACATATGGTGGGAGCATGAATACATCAACACTCTGTGAGTACAGAAGAGGGAGGAAATCAAAGAGGTCAATGGAAGAAATATCTGCTGTTGACCATGAGTGATGGGTTGTAATTTTCCATAAAAGTAGAGGAGAAATGACAGATATGATTCCTTTGTTCAGCATAGTATTAAAATATATATCTTAAAAGGCCTAAGCTCTCTCAATTCACACAATCCCCACCCCTACTTTGCCAGATGCCTGATAATACTTAAATTTGCAAGTTCCAGGATAGAATAAGCAAAACTGTGGCATTTGGAGGATGGAGAGTATCACCTAGCACTTTCTGGGAACTGTAAATACTTTAATATAGTTCAGCATACATTTCATTGAGATTATTGTTACACGATATTTGTAATAATTGCTAACAGTTATTGAGTACTTAGCTTGTACCACTTTTAAGTACTTAACATGTATTAACTCCATTACCCTTCAGAACGATCCCATGCAAAGTTAGGATTATTATTATTCTAGAAGAGGAAATCAAGACAGAGAAAGGCTTGGTATCTCACCCAAAGTCATGCAACATGTAGACTTAAGATTTGAAACCAGGTTAAGATGTGAGCTCCCAAACACCAATACATACTGTAAAAAAAGTAGAATGAGGGAGAGGGAATGGTCTTGAATATCACTCTAAGGAATTTGTATTTTATTCTGTGGTAATAGGGAGCCATTAAAGGTTTTTAAGAAGAGAATGACTGCCCAACTTTGTGTTTTAGAAAGATAACATGGAGGATGCATGGGAGGGGAGTGAAGACTTTAGTCAAGGGGAATAATCAGGAAACAAAAGCAATTAATCTAGACAGAAAGAAAATGAGAGAGGAACAGGGCAGTAACAAGGCAGTCCCTCTTGTTCTTGCCCCCCATCCCA
>NW_027841509.1:0-2192 GCF_054177405.1 Leptonychotes weddellii
GAGAAGATGGACTCTGAAAAACAAACTGAGGGTTCTAGAGGGGAGGGGGCTGGGAGGATGGGTTGGCCTGGTGGTGGGTATTGAGGAGGGCACGTTCTGCATGGAGCACTGGGTGTTGTGCACGAACAATGAATCATGGAACACTTCATCTAGAACTAATGATGTAATGTATGGGGATTAACATAAGAATAAAAAAAAAAAAGAAAAAAAGAAAAAAAAAATTCAAGCTTCCTCATACATGTCGTGTGGATAATAATACTGAATTCAAGAGCATTAAATGAGAGGGTCATGTGATCATTGCCTAGTAGGATCATAACTTCTGTCAAATGCAGCAGTAGTAAAAGTGTACAGATATCTCATATTAAATATTCATATTTTTTCAAAAAAAAAAAAATTGACACAAGAAGACATAGAAAATCTGAATAATCCTTCACATAGTAAATAAATACAATCTATAATTTAAAACCTTCTGTAAAAGAAAACTCTAGAACTGAATGTCTTCACCAGTCTTTTCTATCACATCAGTCATAATAAATTCTTGATAATTCATTATGGGCTGACACAAACTTCATACAAAACTTGACGAGCACATTGCAACAAAAGAAAATCACAGACAAGTTAATTTCATAACTTAAAGGCAACATTATTAACAAATCATTAGCTAATGGAATCCAGGATTTATGTCAGGAATGAAAAAGATTGGTTTCACATTCAAAAATCAATTACTACCAGCAAAATTTGGGGGAGGGGAAAACTATGTTATCTCGACAGACGTCAAAAAAGTATTCAAAAACTATCACCATCCACTCATGATGAATATTTCTGTAAACTAGAAAGAGGCAAACTTCCTTAATCTGATAAAAAGTATCTTTTTAAAAAACTATGTTAAAATCATATTTGGTGGTGAAATACCAAAATCAGAAACAAGGTAACAATACTCATTAATGTGATTATTACTCACATTGCACTGAAGCTACAGTGGTGGGATAAAATGAGAGCATAAATTGGCACAGCAGCTTTGAAAACTTGGAGTACCTACTAAAGCTAAACACAGGCATATTGGTGTAACCAACATATCTATGGGTTTGTATAAAGCGTATGCACAAGAACATTGAAGTCAGTACTATTTATTATAGTAAAAAACTGAGAACCATCTAAATAATTGCTATCAGTGGAGAAGTTCACACTGTGCAGGATATTCATGTGGCTGAACAGTACAGAGCAGAGTCAATAAGCTTCTTCTATAAATGGCCAAATTTTAGGTTTTGTGAGCGAGTAGGCAAAACCAAGGGTAACACAGCTACTGAATTAATCACTTAATACTATAAAAGCATTCTTAGTCTGTGGGCCACACAGAAACAGGTGGTGGGCCAGATTTGGCCCCTGGGCCATAGTTTGCCAAACCCTGCTGCAGAGTAATAAGAAATAGCACTGTTACACACAGCAGTGTGGGTAAATTTCACAGCACATGGTCTTTAGTGAGAGATGCCAGGTGCAAGAGATTATGTATATGACTCCATTATGAGACTTTGAAAGCAGGCAGCACAAATCTTTGGTGGGAGTCGGAGAAGAGGATACTTGGAGGGGTGATCAGTGAGCGGGGACACAAGACAGCCTCCTGAGGTGACTGTAATATCTTATACTCTGGTGGGAGCGGTGGTTACACAGGGGTATTCATTTGTACAAATTCATCAGATGCTAAAAATAAAGGTTGTACATTTCACTGCATGCGTATTCAACTTCAATTGAACGGTTCACTGCAGAAATTACAGGTAAACATTTGTTCATTTGTATATTAAGAACAGGCTTCATAAGCATAGAAGAAAAGAAGGAAAGTACAGAGTAAGAGACCCCTCCCCCGTGTTCTGTTACCAGGAGACCGCCATGGAGACACAGTCGAAGGTGCTCACCAGGCTTTATGTAAACAGGTAACTAGTTCCACATCGAATAACATAGAAAAAACGGGGAGTAACTTAGATGTCCCCAAACTTGAGTATTATTAAATAAGTAGTGGTATGTGCATATTATACTTGTGTTAGAAACAATGCTACACTACTGGGTATTTACCCCAAAGATACAAAAGTAGGGATCCAAAGGGGTACGTGCACCCCGATGTTTATAGCAGCAATGTCCACAATAGCCAAACTGTGGAAAGAGCCAAGATGTCCATCGACAGATGAATGGATAAAGAA
>NW_027841510.1:0-265 GCF_054177405.1 Leptonychotes weddellii
CTGGCCTCGGAGCTCAACCACGTGCAGGAGGTGCTGGAGGGCTACAAGAAGAAGTGAGTGCGGCCAGGAGGATAGTCTCAGAAAGGAAAGGGGATTAAGCCAAAGCAGGATAGATTCGAGTTAGACCGCAAGAGGAACTTTCCAATAGGAAGAAGACAGTGACAGGAAGCCTGTGAGGACAAATGCTCTGGGAGTTCACGCATTGGAGAGAGGGGAGCTGCTCCAGCTACCTCGTCCTTATGTGTTGGTTTCATTAATTCGTCAA
>NW_027841511.1:0-265 GCF_054177405.1 Leptonychotes weddellii
AAAAAAAAAGCTTGTAATGTGTCCTTTTGGAATAAACAGTTTAACAATTAAAAAAAAAAGATATCTTACCATTTGCAACAACATGGATGGGCCTTGAGGCCATTATGCTAAATGAAATAAGTCAGACAGAGGAAGACAAATATCACATGATCTCACTTATATGTGGAGTCTAAAAAAACCCAACAACAATCAAGCTCATAGATACAGAGAACACATTGGTGGTTGCAGAGGCAGGGGGCCGGAGTGGGTGAAGGAGGTCAAAAGG
>NW_027841512.1:0-265 GCF_054177405.1 Leptonychotes weddellii
AAAAAGAGTTTTTATCATGAAAGGATGTTGTATTTTGTCAAATGCTTTTCCTATATCTATTAAAAAGATCATGTGATTTTTATCTTTCATTTTATTGATGTGATGTATACACTTAATAATTTGTGTATGTTGAACTGTCTTTGCATCCTACAGATAAATCATACTTGGTGGCTATGGTGTATAATTCTTTTTTTTTTTTTGAGAGAAAGAGAGAGAGAGAGCACATGAGTGGGGAGATGGGAAAGGGAAAGAGGGACACTGAGAG
>NW_027841513.1:0-265 GCF_054177405.1 Leptonychotes weddellii
AGAGAGAGAGAGAGAGCGAGCATGAGCAGGGGGAGAAGCAGAGGGAGGGGGAGAAGCATGCTCCCCGCTGAGCAGGGAGCCCGATGCGGGGCTTGATCCCAAGACACTGGGATCATGACCCGAGCCGAAGGCAGACGCTTAACCATCTGAGCCACCCAGGCACCCCTGCTTTTATTTTTTTTTTAAGATTTTATTTATTTGGGCGCCTAGGTGGCTCAGTTGGTTAAGCGACTGCCTTCGGCTCAGGTCATGATCCTGGAGTCCC
>NW_027841514.1:0-265 GCF_054177405.1 Leptonychotes weddellii
TCCCGGGACTCCAGGATCATGACCTGAGCCGAAGGCAGTCGCTCAACCGACTGAGCCACTCAGGCGCCCGAACAACTACAGTTTTAAATAACCGAGCTATAGTTGAAGGCCAATAGTCTGAATAGGCAGAATAGGTACAGAGGTGAAAGGAAACAATACTTGATTCAGTTGCTATAACTGCAATAGGAACATAAAAAAAAATGCTTCCAGGAAAAAACGTTTTGGAAGCCTTTTAGATTTTTTTTTTTTTCCTCTGTGGTGAAGT
>NW_027841515.1:0-265 GCF_054177405.1 Leptonychotes weddellii
TGAGACTCCCTGACTGCTGCCTGTGGGAGGAAGCTTGAGCTGCAACTCATCTAACCCCTCACAGTAAAGTCTGGGAAAAGGGCCCCCAGAGAACAGAGGCTTTTCAAGCCTGTTGACTGGAGAGAAGATAGGATTCAAACCCATGTCTTTTAACCCTGCCTTACCTGCTCTCGATCTTCAAAAATGCACTTTCTCTTCTAATATAAAGGCAACACATGTTCATGGTGGGAGGTTAAGGAAGCATAGGGGAGGCCACCTCATCGGG
>NW_027841516.1:0-265 GCF_054177405.1 Leptonychotes weddellii
ATACGTAGGAAGATGCAAATTGGCCTAATATACCTATGACACTAATTTGTACTTTATCATAGTTTTTGGCCTTGGTGGCATCCATGAAAGTAAAATCCAATATTTCTTCCCTAAAGGATTACTCCATCAGCACAAAAAGACTACAATACCTTCCATCTTAAAAATAACCCTCTTCGGGGGGCCTGGGTGGCTCATTTGTAAAGCGTCTGCCTTCGGCTTGGGTCATGATCCCAGGGTCTTAGGATTAAGTCCCACATCGGGCTCC
>NW_027841517.1:0-265 GCF_054177405.1 Leptonychotes weddellii
ATGAAATAGGAACAACAACAGTCACGGAGCCACCTCACTTCTTGAGAACTTCCTCTGGGTCAAGTACTTTGCGTGAATCCTCACAATAGTCCTGTGAGGGAGGTGCTGTACCCACGTTCCAAGGAACTCGGGAATGACTCCGTGATGATGAGTCTTGCTCAGGAAAGGGCAGCTGTATCCCTTCTGTGTGCAGCCACGGGTGTCTGTGGAGTCCCCAGCTGGGGTCAGAGCCCCGGCCAGCGTCCGGAATCCGGGCCACCGTGTC
>NW_027841518.1:0-265 GCF_054177405.1 Leptonychotes weddellii
TTGTAAGTGTCTCTGAAAAATCATAAGAGACTGAAATCATCTTCCTAATGTGGTCTGAGATAATCGCTTTTTTTTTTTTTAAAGATTTTATTTATTTATTTGAGAGAGAGAGAATGAGAGACAGAGAGCACGAGAGGGAAGAGGGTCAGAGGGAGAAGCAGACCCCCTGCTGAGCAGGGAGCCCGATGCGGGACTCGATCCCGGGACTCCAGGATCATGACCTGAGCCGAAGGCAGTCGCTTAACCAACTGAGCCACCCAGGCGC
>NW_027841519.1:0-265 GCF_054177405.1 Leptonychotes weddellii
TTCCTCTTACATCAGTGAAGGCTTCTGTGACGGTCTGTTTACCTCTGTGCTTTGCATCGTGTGTGCGTGTGTGTGTGTGTGTGTGTGTGTGAGAAAATGTCCCCCTTTTGGGCCATTTTAACCATTTTTTTAAGTGTACAATTCAGTGGCATTAATTACATGATGTGCAACCATCACTAGTATCTATTTCAAGAAACTCGACCCATGAAGCAATAACTCCCCATCCCCCCTTCTCCTCAGCCCCTGGTAACCTCTGATCTACTTT
>NW_027841520.1:0-2192 GCF_054177405.1 Leptonychotes weddellii
TCTCACTAACCCTGCCAAAGCTTTGCTCCACTAGAGCAGAGCATGAATTTTTCATTGCCCCAATAATCAAGGTCTTTAGAGTTTCATTGTGCTTTCTCTCTAATATAGCTAATATGTTGAACATTGTTGACATTCTGCTTATAGTTGCCAAGGATAAAATAAAAAAAAACTTGCTTTGAATGATATTATAAAAACATTGAAAGAAATAACTTTGCTGTCAGTACTAAAGTTGAATTATGTTCTCTATTCAAAGTCACTTAAGGTGGGAGGGGGCAAACTTTCCAAGTTGATTTTAGATAACAGATACAGACATCTTTATTGGGTTTGTCTGGAAAAAGAGAGAGAAAATTCTAACATTATCTGCTCTGGTCGACACGTGTAAGGCTCAGCCCTGTTAGAGCCCCATGCCCCCATCCTTTTAGATCCCTTTTTTCTTACTCAGATTCCATATATAGAGAAAAAACTCAAATGACTTTCAAATAGTTACCCTGGAAATTTATCAACTTATTCTGATGATACTATAATTGCTCAAAAAGCATTTTGATGATTTTTCTATTGAATTGGTCTTCAAAGCTAGTGATAAGTCCAATGATGAAGTTGATCTTACTGGTTTGCATTTTAGGGTCACATATCATGGGACTAACGTGGATTTCAGGGTCTCATAACTGTCTAGAATTCAGGCTCTGCTCTCAGTGAAGATATAAGATTTTAGAAGAGTTATTTAAGCTTCTTGAGCCTCAGTTTTCTGGTACAACAACACATACTTTATAGGGTTGTTGTGTGGATGAAATGTGGTCATGTATATGAATCCGGTACAGTGTATTCTTTCCCTCCTTCCCTCTTCCCTGCCCCTGATTTCTCATCAAGGCTTACTATGAGGTCTGACCTCTCAGAGGTTAGACACAGTCAAGCTTGATGTTTACTAGAAAATGAAGAGCTAGACTTGGGTGTTAGGGAACCAGGGAATGGTAACTATGATGCTGGAGGTCCCTGTAAGGCCTAGGAGGAAAGTGAGGTAGATCAGAAGATGGGAAGTGATGATTTTGAAAGCCACTTAGGTATTAGACTGAGGTCTCTGGTCAAGGTATTTCTGTTTCTAGTGCTGAGTTATTTGGAGCCTGAGGAAATAGCAGATATAAAAGATGGATGGCAGTTACTGCCTTGTCAAGAGTCCAGTAACTTCTGTTTCCTGTTAAGCCTAGATTAATTTTTTCTGTCCCAGTCAAATTCATGGGCAATTCAAATTCTCCCCATACTTTTTTTCTTTTTAAAGATTTTTAAATTTATTTTAGAGAGAGAGAGTGGGGGTGGGCAGAGGGAGAGAATCCAGGCAGGCTCCTCACTGAACACAGAACCTGACGTGGGCCCCTATCCCATGACCCAATAGATCATGACCTGAGCTGAACCCAAGAGTTGGATGCTCAACCAACTGAGCCGCCCAGGCACCCCATTTTCCCATATTTCTGATCAGGTCTCTGCACCATAATTTCTCATCTGCAAGGGCATCTTCTTTGGGCAAATGGGAAAGTTTTAGAGTACCAGGGGCAGGTAGGGACTTGGTCCATTTTCCTCTTCATTGTCAAAGCCATGGGTTGCCAAGGTTAGGATAGAGCCTGATTATAGCAGTTTGATAATCACATCTCTTATTTTTGGATAAATATAGCCTTATACAATTTGATCTCCCACTTACTTCACTTACTCACTTTTTCATTCATTCAACACATTTGTTTGTGGAATGGTTGCCCTGGGCAGAGAAAGGGACTATTCTTTAGCGTCAAGGGGGAAAGAAGAATGTACAGAGCTACAGGCTTGATTTTGCATGACTTTTTAAAAAAAATTTTTTATTGTTATGTTAATCACTATACATTACATCATTAGTTTTAGAT
This sequence comes from Leptonychotes weddellii, assembly GCF_054177405.1. Classification (NCBI taxonomy): domain Eukaryota; kingdom Metazoa; phylum Chordata; class Mammalia; order Carnivora; family Phocidae; genus Leptonychotes; species Leptonychotes weddellii. Next base: position 1,887 of record NW_027841520.1, read on the forward strand.
GTAGTGTTCCGTGATTCATTGTTTGTGCATAACACCCAGTGCTCCATGCAGAACGTGCCCTCCCTAATACCCATCACCAGGCTAACCCATCCTCCCACTCCCCTCCCCTCTAGAACCCTCAGTTTGTTTTTCAGAGTCCATCGTCTCTCATGGTTCATCTCCCCCTCTGATTTCCCCCCCTTCATCCTTCTCCTCCTGCTATCTTCTTTTTTTTTTTCTTAACATATATTGCATTATTTGTTTCGGAGGTACAGATCTGAGATTCAACAGTCTTGCACAATTCACAGCACTTACCAGAGCACATAC
>NW_027841521.1:0-265 GCF_054177405.1 Leptonychotes weddellii
AGTCCCACATCAGGCTCCCGGCTCAGCGGGGAGTCTGCTTCTCCCTCTGACCCTCTCCCCTCTCATGCTGTTTCTCTCTCGCTCGCTCTCTAAAAAAAAAAATAAATAAAATCTTTAAAAAAAAAAAAAGTCACTGATTCATACCGTGTAATTATGAGCTGTTTGGGGAAATCTTTTGGTATAGCTAATTATTTGGTTAGGAAAAAAACTGTATTCTGTGGGTTTGGTTCTGATGTTAGCATATTCAGACAGATTTTTATAGTTT
>NW_027841522.1:0-265 GCF_054177405.1 Leptonychotes weddellii
TTCAGAAATATTCCAACCAACTGAAAGAATGGCAGAAACAGATAATCCTACTTAAAAAAAAAAAAAAGAGCTATCAATGACCTAACAATAAAATAAAACAAAGATTAAAACAAAGATTTCTTTTCAACCATACTGGAACATTTACAAAAACATATCATGTTCTAGGCAACAAATTAAAAATGAATACATTCAGAAACTAGTAAGAAACACAGAACTAAACAATTCCTTTTGTTAGGACACAAAATAATATGCTACTGAACAGCCT
>NW_027841523.1:0-265 GCF_054177405.1 Leptonychotes weddellii
GATTGTTTTCAAGCAGCTTAGTGGCCATCGTTAGCCTCAAAGCTCCTAGGAAGCTCGAAGTTTGCGACTTTAAGAAAGGAACTGAGAACCACAACTACAGCTACTCGAATACCATCCTGGCTGTGAAGATGAACAGGCAGAGGCTAATAGTATGCCTGGAGGAGTCTCAATATACACAACCTTCGGGACGTGAAAGTCCGGCACACGATCAGGGAGACCCCTCCCAACCCTGCAGGCTTGTGTGCACTGTCCACACACAACGACA
>NW_027841524.1:0-265 GCF_054177405.1 Leptonychotes weddellii
TTTAAGATTTTATTTATTTGTCAGAGAGATAGAGAGAGCACAAGGAGGGGGAGTGGCAGGCAGAAACCGGCAGAGCGAGAAGCAGGCTCCCTACTGAGCAAGGAGTCTGACACTGACAGGGGACTCAATTCCAGGACCCTGGGGTCATGCATGGTCTGAGCTGAAAGCAGCCGCTTAACCAACTGAGCTACCCAAGGGTTCCAACTGCAAATCTTTAAGGTTTAGTTAAAGCTGTAGTTAGAGTGAAATATATAACATCACATGA
>NW_027841525.1:0-265 GCF_054177405.1 Leptonychotes weddellii
CAGAAGAAAATAAGAGAAAACTGAAGAAAAGTGGTACAGTCTTGGTCCTTATAAAGACCTCTCATCTTTTTTTTTTTTTTTTAAAGATTTTATTTATTTATTTGACAGAGAGAGACACAGCGAGAGAGGGAACACGAGCAGGGGGAGTGGGAGAGGGAGAAGCAGGCTTCCTGCGGAGCAGGGAGCCCGATGCGGGGCTCGATCCCAGGACCCTGGGATCATGACCTGAGCCGAAGGCAGACGCTTAACCGGCTGAGCCACCCAG
>NW_027841526.1:0-265 GCF_054177405.1 Leptonychotes weddellii
TAATATTTAGCCCAAGCTTTGTTCTTATTGTACGTTTGATATAAACTAAAAATACGAAATTTAGAATAAACAAAATATTTCATCTATTTTTGCCAAACAAATTATTGATTTTTTTCATGATTCATATGATTAATTTAAAAAAACCATTGATGACCCAACAAAATATGGATTGAATATTCAGAACCAACATTTAAGAAAACAGATTATAGATATTATAGTTTTCACATTATGTTAATGATGTTTTGTTTACCGTTTTCTTGGGTAT
>NW_027841527.1:0-265 GCF_054177405.1 Leptonychotes weddellii
TTCAGGCTCCCCTTGGACAAACGGGGAAGTGCTCAGCCCTCCCAAGTCCACACGGCTGGATTCCACGGCCGCTCCCAGGTCCCCCCAGGACCCAGTCCGCCTTTCTCCTTTGGTCCTCAGCCCCGTCCTCACCACCCCTCCCTGCCTGAAGAGCAGGAATTGCCTGTTTACTCCCAGCAGGACCAATTGCAACCTCAGGAGCAGTCCACTCCCCCACCCCACCCCGGGGCCAAGCTGGTTGGGATGTGACTGGGGCCCTTGTTCT
>NW_027841528.1:0-265 GCF_054177405.1 Leptonychotes weddellii
CACAGAGAATGAGGCTCAGCAAATGGCTCATAAAGCATCTTTTTAAAGGTTGATGGTCACTGGCGAGGGAAGAAAGGGCCACTGAGCATGGATGCTCTCTTTGATGAGGAGGATTTTCAATTAAGTGAAATGAGAGCCACGCCTCCTTACAGGTACCTGGTCTGATTACCAAGCAGCCTCGGGGTGTCTTGGAGGCTGGTACCGTCAGCCCCGTGTGAGCACAAGAGCTGGTACCTAAGCGGCTGCCAGGTGGGGGGGTCAGGCG
>NW_027841529.1:0-265 GCF_054177405.1 Leptonychotes weddellii
GCTCAGTTGGTTAAGCGACTGCCTTCGGCTCAGGTCATGATCCTGGAGTCCCGGGATCGAGTCCCGCATCGGGCTCCCTGCTCGGCGGGGAGCCTGCTTCTCCCTCTGACCCTCCCCCCTCTCATGTGCTCTCTGTCTCTCTCATTCTCTCTGTCTCAAATAAATAAATAAAATCTTTAAAAAAAAAAAAAAAAAGAATACCTCAGATTTAGAGAGAAAAGCATATAGAGGCTATTAAAATTATCCACACACATGTCAGTTAGTT
>NW_027841530.1:0-2192 GCF_054177405.1 Leptonychotes weddellii
GTCCACAATAGCCAAACTGTGGAAAGAGCCAAGATGTCCATCGACAGATGAATGGATAAAGAAGATGTGGTATATATATACAATGGGATATTATGCAGCCATCAAAAGGAATGAGATCTTGCCGTTTGCAACGACGTGGATGGAATTGGAGGGTGTTATGCTGAGCGAAATAAGTCAAACAGAGAAAGACATGTATCATATGACCTCACTGATATGAGGAATTCTTAATCTCAGGAAACAAACGGAGGTTTGCTGGAATGGTGGGAGGTGGGAGGGATGGGGTGGCTGGATGATAGACATTGGGGAGGGTATGTGCTATGGTGAGCGCTGTGAATTGTGCAAGACTGTTGAATCACAGATCTGTACCTCTGAAACAAATAATGCAATATATGTTAAGAAATAAAAAAGAAGAAGAAGGTAGCAGGAGGGGAAGAATGAAGGGGGGGAATCAGAGAGGGAGACGAACCATGAGAGACGATGGACTCTGAAAAACAAACTGATGGTTCTAGAGAGGAGGGGGGTGGGAGGATGGGTTAGCCTGGTGATGGGCATTAAAGAGGGCACATTCTGCATGGAGCACTGGGTGTTATGCACAAACAATGAATCATGGAACACTACATCAAAAACTAATGATGTGATGTATGCTGATTAACATAACAATAAAAAAAGAAATATACTTGTTAAACTGAAAAAAAAAATAAAATAAAATGTAAGAAAAGAAAAAAGCAGAAAAATGAGTCTAGAGAGCTAGACAGGGTGATGAAGTCATGAAGGCCTTGAACACCATGGTAAGGAACTTATATTTTACATTTTACTCTTTAAAAGCAAGAGGAACTACTGAAGAGTCTTAGAGAAAGAGCACACATTATGAGAATGGTGCTTGGCTACATCACTCTGGCCTCTGTGGGGGCTGATGGAAGAGTGGGAGGGGGTCCAGGTAGGAGTAAGGACTCTGTCACAATCTGAGAAACAGAGAAATGTCTAAGTTGAGATGATAGAGAACCTGGAAGTGTAGGATTTGGTGGTTGATTAAGTGATTACAGGGGGAGGAGGGGGGAAAGATGGCGGAGGAGTAGGGGACCCTATTTCAACTGGTCCCCGGATTTGAGCTGGATATCTACCAGACCACTGTGAGCACCCATGAAACCAGACTGAGATGTAAGAAAATCTGGATCTCTACAAACAGAATATCGCAGGCAGTTGGTTTTGAGGTACGAAGCGGAGAGCCGTGATCCTGCGGGCAGATATCGGAGGATAAATGGCGGCGGGAGGGGGCCTGGACGTGGGGATCCTACACCGCCAGTGAGCGACAGCCTCGTGCCCTGCGGATGGGGCACAGACTTGCAGACCAGTAGCATCGGGAAAGGACTTTAGGGTAGCCCCTGGGGTGGAAAACCAGACCGGCGGGGTTGCGCGCATGCGAACTGCAGCCCCCCCCCCCCCGACAGAAACTGGAGCTACGGTCCCGCGTACGCGAACTGCAGCCTCTGAGATGGAAACCCGGTGCGCCGGGGTCCCTCCGGTGAACTGCAACCCCCGGGGGTGGAAACCCCAAGTGGTGGAGCCGCGGGCGCGTGAACTGGGAGCAGCTGGCGGTTTTAGAAGCACAAAGGGCAGAGAGGTGCCCCGACCTGGAGGCAGGACTGGGGGCACTGCGGAGGGGCGCACAACCCAGGACGCTGCAGTTTATAGCAGCACGGACAGAAATGGAGACGGTGTGGCCTGGAGAGCGCACTGAATAACAGACTGCGGTCTCTCTGCTCTGAGGCAGAGGGTTGGAAATGGTCTCTTCTGCTCTGACTCGAGGAAGAGACACGGAAAGCCACCAGGGAAAGGCGCCAGAGAACAAAAGCCCCAAAGACTGATTCCCGCTGAGCCCATCCCCCGCCACAGGGGCCCAGGGCAACTCCGCCCAAACAGGGTTGCCTGAGTAACAGCGTGGCAGACCCCTCCCTCAGAAGACAGGCTGGGAAAACAAGAGGCCAGCAACCCTAAGGTCCCAAGAAAACAGGTGCATCTTGCTTGGGTTCTGGTCAATAATTTCGACTCTATACATTCCCTCAAACACCCATCAACAGAATGACTAGGAGGAGGAGCCCCCAAAACAGAAAAGACTCAGAGGTTATGACTTATGCTGCAGATTTACAAATGGATGCAGACATAACCAAGATGTCAGAGATGGAATTCAGGCT
>NW_027841531.1:0-265 GCF_054177405.1 Leptonychotes weddellii
CATACACTAGACTAATTTTTAGTGTAATTTTATTTTAAGAATATTTGCAAATAGAAATTTCACATTAAAATTGAATAAAATATTTACACATTGTTTAACTTTAATACAAATATGCAATTTCTGCCAATATGTATGTGGTTGTATTTTTTTAAGATACTTTACAAAAATGTGCATATGAGATGATACAGTATTTTTCCCAATATGATGATCTTAAATTTTCTCAGTTAATTGTTTAGATGTTATGTCATTTTTTTTCCAATTCAAT
>NW_027841532.1:0-265 GCF_054177405.1 Leptonychotes weddellii
AGTGGTCGCTTTTCTGTTCAGAGAGTTGTTGCTATTCCTTTCTTCGATCTCCTGTTGGGTTTGTAGGTGTTCAGAATGGTTTGATCCCTATCCAGCTGAGTTCCTGAGAGGAGACGAAATCCAGGTCTCCTACCCCTCCGCCATCTTGCTCTGCCCCCCCATTTCAACACTTCTATTCAATGCATAGTGCTTTACTTAAGTTAATCCAGCATTAAACTTTATAATAGAAAAATAAAACCACCATTCAGATTTACATAATGGTTCT
>NW_027841533.1:0-265 GCF_054177405.1 Leptonychotes weddellii
GACCAGATCTCTCCCAAGTTGGCCCTTTGCTGGTCTCCTCTGAAATGGGAGTGAGAGAGCACCATATTCCCGGGAAGGGAAGGAGGTTCAGCAAGACCCTGAGACCGCAGACCTAGGCGAATTCTGAAACTGATGAGTGGAGGTGCTACTGCGGGATGAGCAGGGATGTGGGGCAGCTGGGCACTGCGGAGAACACGCGTCTTGTTCATTTGTTCGCCCAGTTGCCTCATGTACACAGGTTAGCTCCAGTGTTCCAGGCACCGTG
>NW_027841534.1:0-265 GCF_054177405.1 Leptonychotes weddellii
GGGGAAAGTGATGCTAGCGGTTCCTACCTCCTGTCATTGTTATGAGGATTAACTAAGCTAAGAGTTGTAAAGTGCTGGGGCGCCTGGGTGGCTCCGTCGTTAAGCGCCTGCCTTCGGCTCAGGTCATGATCCCAGACTCCTGGGATCGAGCCCCGCATCGGGCTCCCCGCTCAGCGGGAAGCCTGCCTCTCCCCCCTCCACTCCCCCCGCTTGTGTTCCTCTCTCACTGTGTCTCTCTCTGTCAAATAAATAAATAAAATCTTAA
>NW_027841535.1:0-265 GCF_054177405.1 Leptonychotes weddellii
TTTTTTTTTTTTAAGGCTTTGTGCAAAATAAAATTAGTTATAATTTGTAAAGCAAATTATTTTTGCAATGTAGAAACCTACCATGCAGAACTGGAAACTGTTCAAAACACCTTCTCTTTTCTGTATTGTTTAAAAGGTTTTAAACACAGTTGTAAATAATTGGCTTTTATGAACTCTTTTCCTGTTTGAAAACAAAATTATCCTCGTGAGTTAGTGTCTGTGTGAAACTATGAATTGTTCTGTACTTTATTGCCAGTATATTAAA
>NW_027841536.1:0-265 GCF_054177405.1 Leptonychotes weddellii
AGTATGAAGTTTCCTCAAAAAGTTGAAAATAGAGCTACCATATGACCCAGCAATTGCACTACTGGGTATTTACCCCAAAGATACAAATGTAGAGATCAGAAGGGGTACATGCACCCCGATGTTTATAGCAGCAATGTCCACAACAACGAAACTATGGAAAGAGCCAAGATGTTCATTGACAGATGAATGGATAAAGAAGAAGTGGTATACATATATACAATGGAATATTATGCAGCCATCAAAAAGATTGAAATCTTGCCATTTG
>NW_027841537.1:0-265 GCF_054177405.1 Leptonychotes weddellii
AACCCGAGTTCCTAAACTCATTACTGTAATGGCAAACCTATGTCTATCTCTGGATTTCTTGTTATGTTAGAAAAATAAATCCCTATTTGTTTAATCATTCTAAGTAAGTCTTCCTATTTCTTATAGCTGAAAACAGTTCTTAAGGATGCAGAAGAAAAAGAATAGAAAGAAGAAAAAAAGAAATTATACAGAAAGTAGAATTAATTCCAAATAACCTCTAGTTCATGTTGCTGTATTTAAATGACCTCATAAAAGATGAATTTAA
>NW_027841538.1:0-265 GCF_054177405.1 Leptonychotes weddellii
TCGTCTCTCATGGTTCGTCTCCCCCTCCAATTTCCTCCCCTTCATTCTTCCCCTCCTACTATCTTCTTTTTTTTTTTCCTTAACATATATTGCATTATTTGATTCAGAGGTAGAGATCTGTGATTCAACAGTCTTGCACAATTCACAGTGCTCACCATAGCACATACCCTCCCCAATGTCTATCACCCAGCCACCCCATCCCTCCCCCCCACTCCAGCAGCCCTCAGTTTGTTTCCTGAGATTAAGAATTCCTCGTATCAGTGAG
>NW_027841539.1:0-265 GCF_054177405.1 Leptonychotes weddellii
CTTCCGCTCGTTGGTTGGTGTTCTGATTTGTTTTTCCTTCATGTGTTATATCTTCGTCGTAACGTGTACATGCCTTTGCTGTAAGTATGAGCTGGACGAGACAAACCCTGCTGTCATGGCCTCTCCAGCTAGCAGGGAATGCAGGGGTCTCTTGCTATCCACAGCATTTGTCCCTCACTTCGAAGGTGGGGTCGGACAGAGAAGGACCCCAGGTTGTCTAAATCTGTTTGGATCCTGAGAGCCGGATAGCAGGAGCTCCCTCTCA
>NW_027841540.1:0-2191 GCF_054177405.1 Leptonychotes weddellii
CTGGAAGTCCGGAATTGTGATGCCACCAGCTTTGCTTTTCTTTTTCAACATTCCTCTGGCTATTCGCGGTCTTTTCTGGTTCCATACAAATTTTAGGATAATTTGTTCCATTTCTTTGAAAAAAGTGGATGGTATTTTGATGGGGAAGGACGGTTATTATTTTATAGAGCTGTTATATACACAGCAATAATATTGTATATTTTATATAGCTATAAAATGATTATTTTGTAGTAAATTTAAAATAGCCTTATCTATTTATACAGAGTGGCTTCACTGATACGAAGAGAAAGACCTGGGTTCTCACCTTGGCTCTGCAACTGACGGGCCCCATGATACTGGGAGAGACATCCTACCTTATCTCAGTTTTTTTTATCATGTGTAAAGTGAAGTAGCAGTTGGACTTGATACCACTTCCAGATCTTTCTAAAGACATGCAACTTAGTGTGTCAATGACTTACAGAATTTATTTACTATATTGCAAGCATTGTACTTTATATCCATTTGCCTCCTTAAATGTCATAAAAACATTCCCATTTGATAGATGACAATGGTGAGGTGTAGGTGGGGGGATATTACAGCCAAAGTTCCCAAGTGGCTAGGAGTGCTACGAGTTGTGTTCGGATCTGACCGACTTCGTGTGCTGGCCCCAGTCGTTGTGTTCTACTCCCAGTCTGTGTGGCTAGGGACCCATTAATAAAATAACCATGGTCTCTGTTTTAACCATCCAAGTGAGTAAAAGTCCATTATGAACAGAAAATACTAAATCAGTTCCCTATTAGCAACAATGGCCATTTTCACTCCTAAAAAGATTAATATGTGTGAGAAGCTCAATTTAAATCTACAATTGGCCAGAGATTAAACTAACACAGGTCTGTTTTGGAAGGAAGCTTTTAAAAGGCCAGAACTCAACTTTTCAAGTTAACGGGATTCAAGCTTTCAATGCTTTCCTTTCTCCTTCCCTTTAACTAAATTCAACTTTGTATTTTTCATCTTGTTTTTGGAGTCTTTCCAGGTCACCTCTGTTAAGAAACACAAGGCCCTTGGCACTGAACTTTTGGGAACGTGCCCACATCTGCCTCTGAATGTCTGCTTGCTTACCTCTGATGTTGCATTCAACACCTAGTTTAAAACAAAGCAGGGCTTGAAACAAAAAGCTACTCAGAGTATGATGGGTCCACTTCACCAATCAGTGGCCCCAATGATAGATATCGTGAGCAAAAGGGCCTGAAAACCCCCCAATAGTTCAATATTTCAAGGCAGGGCCATCCAATTCTCATTCAGGGGAGGAAAAAGAACAGTGCTACATTAGAGAGGAAGAAAGGAATAAATGATGGTGACAGCTATGCTGATTCATTGTTTTTTTAAATAATTCTGAAGCATTCTAACTATGTCGGTGTCCTGTAGATCTTTCCCAGAGCTAAAGAGGTTTTGTTATATATATATATATTATATATATATTATATATGCTTTTATTTATAATAAGGTTTTCATTTTGACATGATACTCCAATTTAAAATGTGAAATTCTTCTTCACTTTAGTTCCTTAGAATCAAATATGTCATTCATCATCTCGGTGGTCCCAGTAAAACGTCCTGAAATTCTCATCCCAGTTTTCAATAGTTACACATTCATCCATATGGTAACAATATCACCATGGCCAAAATGTCTGCTACCAGACACATCAAATAGTCCAACTTCAGTCCCACACCCAGGAATATTTTCTTGTACTGAAGAATTAATTTTCAATCTCTCTATTATCAGGAGCGAACAAATGTGATATAAGCTAACATAATATGTCCTATCAAATGTACCCTATTGCCCTAGAAGAGAGGAGTAACCACTTGCACACACACGACAAAAAGAGACTGGGGTGTGTTTCTGTTTTAAATGAGATGACCTTCTACAAAGCTTGGAAGAATTGAGTCAAGAAACCACTGCAGCTGTAAGCAGGCTGCTGCAGAGGGGCTTTGTGTGTTTGCCTCTGAACAATAGCTTTCTTATTCTAGAAACCTGAAGGGAGAGATTTGAGATGTGGAGCTGCTTCTACTGGAAAATGAATAGAAGTAGAAGAATGTCTCTGTTCTGACAGATGATCTCCAGTGTTGGGCTTTGTCAGGGTTAAGTTGAGCCCCTCCAGCACATCGGCAATAGCAGAGGGTGGTAGTGTGTGAAGACTCAGGGAGGAATCAGG
>NW_027841541.1:0-265 GCF_054177405.1 Leptonychotes weddellii
ATACGTAGGAAGATGCAAATTGGCCTAATATACCTATGACACTAATTTGTACTTTATCATAGTTTCTGGCCTTGGTGGCATCCATGAAAGTAAAATCCAATATTTCTTCCCTAAAGGATTACTCCATCAGCACAAAAAGACTACAATACCTTCCATCTTAAAAATAACCCTCTTCGGGGGGCCTGGGTGGCTCATTTGTAAAGCGTCTGCCTTCGGCTTGGGTCATGATCCCAGGGTCTTAGGATTAAGTCCCACATCGGGCTCC
>NW_027841542.1:0-265 GCF_054177405.1 Leptonychotes weddellii
AGAAGCAGATATTAAAATTTCTAATTAAGTTTAAATATTAAATTTATTCTCAATAATATCAGCTCAAAGAAATCACCAGTGATCATACTGCACTAAGAGAAGCATTGTACTCAATAGTCAGTAAGCTAAAAACATCCATACATTTTTTTTTTCTCAAACCCTTACACAAGCATAGAGGTTTAACATTCAGTAAAGTAGGGAGCAACAGAAACAGACTTTTCAACATCTAAGCTGGGGTCATTTTACCACATTTCTATTTTTTTTT
>NW_027841543.1:0-265 GCF_054177405.1 Leptonychotes weddellii
GTTAAAAATAATCAAACATATAATCTATATGATTTTATTTTAAAATTATCAATTTTTTCTTTTTCTTTTTTTTAATTTTATTTTATTATGTTATGTTAGTCACCATACATCATCAGTTTTTGATGTAGTGATCCACGAGTCATTGTTTTTGTGTAACACACTGTGCTCCACGCAGTACGTGCCCTCCTTAATACCCATCACCGGGCTAACCTGTCCCCATATCCACCTCCCCTCTAGAACCCTCAGTTTGTTTCTCAGAGTCCAT
>NW_027841544.1:0-265 GCF_054177405.1 Leptonychotes weddellii
AGCACTTGCTACAAGTTAAAAGTCACCAACTGCATTGGCCCCGACAAGACGATCAGCCTGTCCTTAGAAGCTTGGAAGACAGGCACTGACTTCTCTTCTCTAGCCCGGAAAGTCCTAGATGGCATCTTCTTCCTGTGGGAGGCTCTTGCATCCACACTGAAAATCTGTGGGTCGGTGGAGCCGCCTTCGGTAATGACCTGAGCTCCATCTTCTGGATCACTTGCCGCAGCTCCTCCATCGGCACCTCCTGCTTCGCCTTGCACTT
>NW_027841546.1:0-265 GCF_054177405.1 Leptonychotes weddellii
ACGTACTGACACAGCAAGACCACGAAGCAGCGCCTGGCAGAGTATGGGGGGACCCACAGCTGCCCACTCCACCAGAGTGACACCCCTCTCTTCCTCCTCTCAATACAAGCCAGAGGATCGCTACTTTGCAACACTGACTCCCGCTTCAGGTCTTCAGCCTGGGTTGACCCACTTGTCAGGGATTCTGAGAAGGGGGAGTTCTGGGACATTTGCAGGAGGTGTAGGCACTTGGAACTAACAGCCCTGTGGCTGGCAACGACTCAGC
>NW_027841547.1:0-265 GCF_054177405.1 Leptonychotes weddellii
GATTGTTTTCAAGCAGCTTAGTGGCCATCGTTAGCCTCAAAGCTCCTAGGAAGCTCGAAGTTTGCGACTTTAAGAAAGGAACTGAGAACCACAACTACAGCTACTCGAATACCATCCTGGCTGTGAAGATGAACAGGCAGAGGCTAATAGTATGCCTGGAGGAGTCTCAATATACACAACCTTCGGGACGTGAAAGTCCTGCACACGATCAGGGAGACCCCTCCCAACCCTGCAGGCTTGTGTGCACTGTCCACACACAACGACA
>NW_027841548.1:0-265 GCF_054177405.1 Leptonychotes weddellii
GAATCATGGAACACTTCATCTAAAACTAATGATGTAATGTATGGGGATTAACATAAGAATAAAAATAAATAAATAAATAAATAAATAGAAAACAAAACCAACAAACAAACAAACAAACAAAAAGTTCCTTTAAGCACAATATCATGTTCTTAACTTTGTTTATGATAACCTTGTAAATTGATGGATAGGCAAATGCCAAATAATCTGCATGAAAAGGAAATAATTTTTTAAATGCCTTATTATGGCTAATCTAACATCTTTTGAG
>NW_027841549.1:0-265 GCF_054177405.1 Leptonychotes weddellii
AAGCCGTCGGCCAAGAAAGAATTCCTGAGATGTCTTTGGTGCAAAAAGGTGACTTTATTAAAGCATGGGGACAGGACCCATGGGCAGGAAGAGCTGCAATGGGGTCATGAGGAGTGGCCCATTATATACTTTCAAGTCGGGAGGGGGTTGGGGATAGTGTAAGCCTTCCAGGTATTTTGGAAACAAGGTTTCCAGGATCCTGAGGGGGCTAGCTGTTGTTAGGAAAGTTCATTTATTACTGTTTAGTAGAAACTCAGATGTATAT
>NW_027841550.1:0-265 GCF_054177405.1 Leptonychotes weddellii
GCACAAACTTCCAGTTATAAAATGAATTAAGTTCTTGGGATCTAATATTCAGCGTGGTACCTGTAATTAACTGTATTATATAGTTGAAAGTTGCTAAGAGAGTAGATCTTAAATGTTCTCACCACACACACACACACACAAATGTAATTAAGTGAATTTATGAAATTTTTAACTAACCTTATTGTGTAATCATTTTGCAATATAAGCATGTATCAAATCATCATGTTGTATACCTTGAAGTTACTAGTCTTTTTTTTTTTATTCT
>NW_027841551.1:0-2191 GCF_054177405.1 Leptonychotes weddellii
CTATTTGGTTCTCTTGATCTACGTGTCTGTTTTTGTGCCAGTACCATGCTGTCTTGATGATGACAGCTTTGTAATAGAGCTTGAAGTCCGGAATTGTGATGCTGCCAGCTTTGCTTTTCTTTTTCAACATTCCTCTGGCTATGTGGGGTCTTTTCTGGTTCCATACAAATTTTAGGATTATTTGTTCCATTTCTTTGAAAAAAGGGGATGGTATTTTGATAGGGATTGCATTGAATGTGTAGATTGCTCTAGGTAGCATTGACATCTTCACAATATTTATTCTTCCAATCCATGAGCATGGAATGTTTTTCCATTTCTTTGTGTCTTCCTCGATTTCTTTGATGAGTATTTTAGAGTTTTCTGAGTACACATCCTTTGCCTCTTTGGTTAGATTTATTCCTAGGTATCTTATGGTTTTGAGTGCAAGTGTAAATGGGATCGACTCCTTAATTTCTCTTTCTTCTGTCTTGTTGGTGTATAGGAATGCCACTGATTTCGGTGCAGATTTTATATCCTGCCAATTGACTGAATTACTGTATGAGTTGTAGCAGTTTTGGGGTGCAGTCTTTTGGGTTTTCCACATAAAGTATCATATCATCTGCAAACAGTGAGAGTTTGGCTTCTTCTTGGCCGATTTGGATGCCTTTTATTCCCTTTTGTTGTCTGATTGCTGTGGCTAGGACTTCCAATACTATGTTGAATAGCAGGGGTGAGAGTGGACATCCCTGCCTTTTTCCTGACCTTAGGGGGAGAGCTCTCAGTTTTTCCCCATTGAGAATGATATTCGCTGTGGGTTTTTCATAGATGGCTTTTATGATATTGAGGTATGTACCCTCGATCCCTATACTCTGAAGAGTTTTGATCAAGAAAGGATGCTGTACTTTGTCAAATGCTTTTTCTGCATCTATTGAGAGGATCATATGGTTCTTGTTCTTTCTTTTATTAATGTATTGTTTCACATTGATTGATTTTCAGATGTTGAACCAACCTTGCAGCCCAGGGATAAATCCCACTTGGTCGTGGTGAATAATCCTTTTAATGTACTGTTGGATCCTATTGGCTAGTATTTTGGTGACAATTTTTGCATCTATGTTCATCAAGGATATTGGTAATTCTCCTTTTTGATGGGGTCTTTGTCTGGTTTTGGGGTCAAGGTAATGGTGGCCTCATAAAACGAGTTTGGAAGTTTTCCTTCCATTACTATTTTTTGGAACAGTTTCAGAAGAATAGGTATTAATTCTTCTTGAAATGTTTGGTAGAATTCCCCTGGGAAGCCATCTGGCCCTGGACTTTTGTTTGTTGGGAGATTTTTGATGACTGCTTCAACTTCCTTAGTGGTTATAGGTCTGTTCAGGTTTTCTATTCCTTCCTGGTTCAGTTTTGGTAGTTGATACATCTCTAGGAACGCATCCATTTTTTCCAGATTATCTAATTTGCTGGCATATAGATGCTTCTAATATGTTCTTATAATTGTTTGTATTTCTTTGGTGTTAGTGGTGATCTCTCCTCTTTCATTCATGATTATATTTATTTGGGTCATTTCTCTTTCTTTTTGATAAGTCTGGCCAGGGGTTGATCAATCTTGTTAATTCTTTCAAAGAACCAGCTCCTACTTTCATTGATCTGTTCTACTGTTCTTTTGGTTTCTATTTCATTGATTTCTGGTCTGATCTTTACTATTTCTCCTCTCCTGCTGGGTTTTGGCTTCATTTGCTGTTCTTTCTCCAGCTCCTTTAGGTGTAGGGTTAGGTTGTGTATTTGAGACCTTTCTTGTTTCTTGAGAAAGGCTTGTATTGCTATATACTTTCCTCTTAGGACTGCCTTTGCTGCATCCCAAAGATTTTGAACAGTTGTGTTTTCATTTTCATTTGTTTCCATGAATTTTTTTTAATTCTTCTTTAATTTCCTGGTTGACCCATTCATTCTTTAGTAGGATGCTCTTTAGCCTCTATGTATTTGAGTTCTTTCTGACTTTTCTCTTGTGAACGAGTTCTAGTTTCAAAGCATTGTAGTCTGAAAATATTCAGGGAATGATCCCAATCTTTAGGTACCGGTTGAGACCTGATTTGTGACCTAGGATGTGATCTATTCTGGAGAATGTTCCATGGGCACTAGAGAAGAATGTGTACTCTGTTGCTTTGGGATGGAATGTTCTGAATATATCTGTGAAGTCCATTTGGTCCAGTGTGTC
>NW_027841552.1:0-265 GCF_054177405.1 Leptonychotes weddellii
TGTATATATTAATATTGCATAGGTCTCTGTCGTACCTACTCGAATCTGGAGCCTTAGCAAAGTGAAGCAGCCATAGACAATATATGGATGAACGAGCGGCTGGACCTGCTTCTTGGGCCATAGGACCCTGTGACACTGTAGGAAAATGTTCTGTGCCCTTTGTCACATCCTAACATTGGAACGTTAGGCAGAGACACCAGCTTGTGATCCACCCAGGCAATGCCACTCGAGGCAGGGAAAGTGAGCCTGTAAGAGGCTGCAGTAT
>NW_027841553.1:0-265 GCF_054177405.1 Leptonychotes weddellii
ATTGTTCCAATTAGATCATTTCTATTGATCTATTTATAAATTTACTATTTCCTCTGTCAGCTCTATTTTGTTACTTATCCCATCCAGTGAGTTTTTTATTTTGGTTGTTAAATTTTTTTTTTTATTTCTAACATTTCCACTTGATTCTTCTTTATTTTTTTCTGTTCCTTTGCTGAGGCTCTCTATTTTTCAAGAGTGTTCTCTTCTTTTTATTTTATTTATTTATTTATTTATTTATTTTTTATTCTTATGTTAATCCCCATAC
>NW_027841554.1:0-265 GCF_054177405.1 Leptonychotes weddellii
GGGCAGAAGCTCCGGCTAACATGCCATCCACCGTCCTGATGGTGTCAGGTCGGGGTGTTGGGATATGATGCAAATGCTTGGTCTTTTAAATCTGTGTGTTCTGAGCCCTGCCCGAGGCCTGACGGCGGGGGTCTCAGGGTCTCCAGCCCCCCGTCTGAGAACAACAAGGCCAGCCGTGGCTCTGTGATGCACCACCATCACCCTCTGCCCTGCCCGTGCTGAACACAGAAGTGGTCCAGGACAGCATCCTCCCGAGTCCCAAGGA
>NW_027841555.1:0-265 GCF_054177405.1 Leptonychotes weddellii
CACAGAGAATGAGGCTCAGCAAATGGCTCATAAAGCATCTTTTTAAAGGTTGATGGTCACTGGCGAGGGAAGAAAGGGCCACTGAGCATGGATGCTCTCTTTGATGAGGAGGATTTTCAATTAAGTGAAATGAGAGCCACGCCTCCTTACAGGTACCTGGTCTGATTACCAAGCAGCCTCGGGGTGTCTTGGAGGCTGGGACCGTCAGCCCCGTGTGAGCACAAGAGCTGGTACCTAAGCGGCTGCCAGGTGGGGGGGTCAGGCG
>NW_027841556.1:0-265 GCF_054177405.1 Leptonychotes weddellii
CAGAAAGCTAATGCATAACTACTGGGAAGGTAATTAAAGGGAAATCTACTTCCCAGCCTCAGGAGAGAGGAGACGTGGTGGTGCCAGTTGATGACAAGCATTCCAATAAACATACTTGGAATACGGCCATCTCGGGTTGAAGACCGATGCTCTAATCTGGACTGAGAGTGATTTTTCTAAAATGCACCAGAGTTGGTCTCACTCAAAATCCTTCCATAGGTTTCTTTTGCCTCCAGTAGTTTTTTTTTTTTTTTTGCTTCCAGTA
>NW_027841557.1:0-265 GCF_054177405.1 Leptonychotes weddellii
CTAGCCCTCCCAAAACCATGAGGATGCCCTTGCAGACTCCTTTCCCCCAAAAGGCAAAAGATTGATGATCACCCCTAATGACGGTTGAGTTCAGGGCACAAAGCGTTAGAAGCGCAATGAGCAGAGAGCACGATTTCTGATTGAATAAAGGACATTTTATTGAGTGTCGAGCGGGTGCAGCGAGAAGGGCTGGGCTGACGCTGGTGGGAGGGCAGATCCGCCCGGAGGTCCTGTGACTCCAGGCCCCCTTGGGTGGGGGAGGGTG
>NW_027841558.1:0-265 GCF_054177405.1 Leptonychotes weddellii
GGTGGGTATTGAGGAGGGCACGTTCTGCATGGAGCACTGGGTGTTGTGCACGAACAATGAATCATGGAACACTTCATCTAGAACTAATGATGTAATGTATGGGGATTAACATAAGAATAAAAAAAAAAAATCATGGAAGTATCTGTGTCCATTGGGGCATTTTTAGTAAAATCAATTATGTCCCTAGAAATATTTACAACCAAAAACAAGATTAATTTTGTAGGAAAATGGAAAATATTCTTTCAATTAATTTTCCAAATTGTTG
>NW_027841559.1:0-265 GCF_054177405.1 Leptonychotes weddellii
CTTGGTGTGAGCTATCTCAGGTCAGGCCTAGAGAGAGAGGAGGGCTTCACTCAGACAAACAAAAGCGGATTTCCCCCTGATGTGACTGGTGGGCAAGCCTGGGGGACTTCCTGGAAGGGGCGCTAATGTTCTCCCTTTAACAAAATCATGGGATCAGACTGAAAGCACTGTGGGTTCCTTGGCTTCTTCGGGACGAGGACGGGTGAATGTGTTAATGTCTAGAATTTCCAGGTCCAAGAACAAGTCTGTCCAGAGGACACGGAAG
>NW_027841560.1:0-265 GCF_054177405.1 Leptonychotes weddellii
TTATGATACTGCTGTGTAGTGCAGTTCTTTTTTTTTTTTTTTTTAAGATTTTTTTATTTATTTGACAGAGAGACACAGCGAGAGAGAGAACACAAGCAGGGAGAGTGGGAGAGGGAGAAACAGGCCTCCCACCGAGCAGGGAGCCCAACGCGGGGCTCGATCCCAGGACCCTGGGATCATGACCTGAGCCGAAGGCAGACGCCTAACGACTGAGCCACCCAGGCGCCCCTGTAGTGCAGTTATTTTCTTAATTTTATTTTTGTAT
>NW_027841561.1:0-265 GCF_054177405.1 Leptonychotes weddellii
TAAAAAAATGACATTTCACTACTAAAAACATTTGCAGTTCAAAAACATGAAAAAACAGGATTACATTAACTAAAAGAACTATAGAAATCTTAACAATGTATTTGATTAAAAAAGAATGCTCTTAGCTACCATATGATCCAGCAATTGCACTACTGGGTATCTACCCCAAAGATACAAATGTAGGGATCCGAAGGGGTACGTGCACCCCGATGTTTATAGCAGCAATGTCCACAATAGCCAAACTGTGGAAAGAGCCAAGATGTCC
>NW_027841562.1:0-2191 GCF_054177405.1 Leptonychotes weddellii
CAGGGTTCTAGAGGGGAGGGGGGTGGGAGGATGGGTTAGCCTGGTGGTGGGTATTGAGGAGGGCACATTCTGCATGGAGCACTGGGTGTTATGCACAAACAATGAATCATGGAACACTTCATCTAAAACTAATGACGTAATGTTGGGGATTAACATAAGAATAAAAAAATTAAAAATAAATAAATAAATAAATAAATAAACCATCCTGGCAGCCTTGTCCTTCCAGGATATGGAAAAATCAATGATGCCATCTTGCTCTTGTCTTTTTCTTTCTTATGTCAGGAGTTGAGTTCTTCTCCTAAATACCAACACTCTGAGGGCCACTGCTCAGGTTTCTGTGATGTTCCTTGAGCCTATGATCTCAGTGTGTGTTTTGTCCACTAACTGTCAGGGCACCTTGCCATCTCTTGGTAAATATGACACCATGTTTACCAGTTATCATGCCCCATCTGATGGTTTGGCATTCTCTCCATGGCCAGTAGGCAGGTTGTCCCCTGCCATCTCTCTGACCTGCACCAGCCTATCTTTCCAGTTCTGAGTTTTCACCTAACTGGGCTGCTCCTTCTTGCGTGGGGAACAACCCTGTCACTCCCAGGATTCTAACACCCAGGGAATCCCATGAGTGATCCTTTAGGCTAAAGATATTTTGAAAAACACCCCATTAAGATAGTTTTTGGAGTGCTAAGCCTTCGAAATACCATCCCGTTTTCTTTTATATCATACAATTTCTATTCTATAGCATACCTTTTGTATATGGAAGTATATGAGGAGGGTTTTTTCCAAGTACAGGAATTAATATTAGAAAAGTCTATGTAGAGACCACCTACGTTACTAAGAAGAAAAAAAATAGGAGGTTAATTCCTACTAGTCTATTTGGTTTTAGTCTTGTGGTTTAGGTAAACTTTTATCTTTTTTTTTTGAAAAATACTGATTTAAAGGTCTTAAGTCACTGGAACATTTTCAAAAGCACCTAATAAGTAAATAGGCCAGACAATACATGTCTAAACATTTCTTACATTAGATGTAGAAATATTGCTGTTGTGTAATCATCATCATTAGAACAAGATCTCCTTATGTATGGACTCCAGTTTTTACACCAACACCACTACCTATAATCCATCACCTCCATTATATGTTATAAAACTTCCCACGGCACATACACAGTAATAGCAATAACTGACATTTACATAATACTTATAATACTTATAATATTTGGCAGGACATTTGAAAATATGTCACACAGACACATAAACACATCAAGGTGCATATCAGGCCAGAAAGATAGGATTGGGCTGCTTATATTAAACATACATGTATCTGGTAAAGTCTAAAGCTGGTTGCTTTTCAAATTATCCAGAAGTTCTCTATATTTACCTTAATAGAGTGTTGCAGGGAAAAATTAATTCAAAGGCTTAATTATCACTAACATACTAAGATTTACATATTTTATTAGAAAACAAAAATAAATTGCCATTGGGATTTGCAGGAATTTGGATCTGTGGGAGAAAGAAGCAAGCATAATACCCACATGTAAAAATACAAAGTTGAATTTTCTTGTAACACCAGAATTGACAGCAGGATCTATGTACAGATGATATGTATTGCTTCTTTCTATACTTTTCTGGGCGTCATGGTTTCAGTCTAATCACGTGGGAATGCAAGAACAAAAAGTTGCCTTTAAATGGAAGAGAGCTGAAATAAACATTTTCCTTTTTGCACCTCACACGAAAGGTTAAATGTTGACATTTCTTTTTGTATAGTGAAGAACTTAATAAGGGTAAAGAAGAGGCAGTCCAAAGAAAATAATATCCATGCCTGAAAACGTAGGGGGCTGCGCACAGGAAGCCGCCATCTTGTTGGAGGACTTCCGCATCCCAGAGAAGGTGTGCTGGTCGACTAGAGGGGAAGATTTAGGCCATTTCAAAACTGTTCAAATATGACTATTCCCTTTTTTTTTCACTCATAAAGTCCATTCTCCCCCCCAACCCCCCCCACCAGCTTGCCTTCCTTTGGTTTTCTTGGTCATGACCTCCTATGCCCTTTTATTTATTTATTTTTTGGACCTTTTTAAATTGTTATGTTAATCACCATACATTACATCATTAGTTTTTGATGTAGTGTTCCATGATTCATTGTTTGTGCATAACACCCAGTGCTCCATGCAGTATGTGCCCTCTTTAATACCCATCAC
>NW_027841563.1:0-265 GCF_054177405.1 Leptonychotes weddellii
GTCAGCCCAGGATCCCCTCTGTCTCCACCTGTCCGGGTTTGCCGCTCGCTTCCCACCTGGGGAGCCCTCCCGCCCTGTCCTCGTTCTCTTGGCTGCTTCCCACCGTCGTGCTGGGGACCCTTGGCTGCGGGCCGGACAGCCTTTGTGGGATGCTCTCGCCCCCTCCCCCCGCGGGCCCTGGCTTCCCCCGGCCACCTTCGCACCCTTTCTGGGCGGGCTCGCAGCTCCCCTCCCGGCTCCCCTTGGGGCACTGCCCCCCCCCCCC
>NW_027841564.1:0-265 GCF_054177405.1 Leptonychotes weddellii
CTGCTGTGATTCCTGATGCCAGGCCCAGGCCAGACCCTGCCAGAGACTCATAGGCAAAGGCCCCACTGGTAACGACAGAGAGACAGAGAGAGAGGCACAGAGACACAGAGGGACAGGGAGACAGGGGGACAGAGACACAGGGGGACAGAGAGACAGAGAGAGACAGGGGGACAGAGACACAGGGGGACAGAGAGACAGAGGGATAGAGAGACAGAGAGATAGGGGGACAGAGAGACAGAGAGACAGAGGGACAGAGAGACAGGGG
>NW_027841565.1:0-265 GCF_054177405.1 Leptonychotes weddellii
GACCGAGGGAGACGGCGTGTCCTCGTCCTAATCTAGAAGCTTGTCCTCGGCTCGGGCACTCACACCGGCCACCGGCCACACAGCTGACGAATGGCTTCACTCGCGACCCTGGGGTCTGCATCGGCCTCTCCTCTGTGCCCTAGAAAGTGATCATCCTGTGGCATCCCTGACAGCCCCTCGTCCTCCACGGGCCCTGGCCCGGAGCTACAGAGACCTTGCGCTGCATGCTGGCTGTCCTGAAGGCGACAGCCCCTCCGCGTGGCTT
>NW_027841566.1:0-265 GCF_054177405.1 Leptonychotes weddellii
GCAGGAGCAAAGGGCTGAAGGCAGAATGAGAAGTGGCTAAGGAGGGGTGAAGGGCCACCTGGCCTGGAAGGATGGCTCCTTAGGGGGCACTAAGGCAGCTCAAGACGATTGAGGGCTTTATTAAAAAACAGCACAAGAAAACCTTAGCTTTTTTTTTTTTTTAAGATTTTATTTTTGAGTAATCTCTGCATCCAACCTGGGGTTTGAACTCACAACCCTGAGATATAGAGTCTCGATCTCCTGACTGAGCCAGCCGGGCACCCCC
>NW_027841567.1:0-265 GCF_054177405.1 Leptonychotes weddellii
CTGGCCTCGGAGCTCAACCACGTGCAGGAGGTGCTGGAGGGCTACAAGAAGAAGTGAGTGCGGCCAGGAGGATAGTCTCAGAAAGGAAAGGGGATTAAGCCAAAGCAGGATAGATTCGAGTTAGACCGCAAGAGGAACTTTCCAATAGGAAGAAGACAGTGACAGGAAGCCTGTGAGGACAAATGCTCTGGGAGTTCACACATTGGAGAGAGGGGAGCTGCTCCAGCTACCTCGTCCTTATGTGTTGGTTTCATTAATTCGTCAA
>NW_027841568.1:0-265 GCF_054177405.1 Leptonychotes weddellii
GGACACAATTCAACCCTCAACCCTGGATGGGACCAGATCAAAGTCTGGAGCAAGGGCTGTCGGTGAGAAAGGAAGACGTGAGCAGATAAAAAGGTGTTCCAAAGACAGAATCAACTGATCCTCTTGGTGTGGATTTGAACAATGGGAAGGAGAAAAGGATGTAGCTTTTGAGCCCCGTGTGTTTATAAGTGAGCAAGCATGTGCTTCTTACTTGGTAAGTGCTCCATAATCGTGATAGCTACTGGTGCTGTGGTAGGTAAATTCC
>NW_027841569.1:0-265 GCF_054177405.1 Leptonychotes weddellii
AGACAGGAAGGAACAATTCTATTGTCCTTCTTTAGTCTTGGGGTCTCCCTCTGGTGCCACCAGGTAGAAGAGCTTAACAGAACCAGCTGGCAAGCAAAGAAATGTGGTTTTCAGAGTCCCAGCTCCGTCATCAAAGAAGAATACAAAAGGGTGAGTTTAGAGCTGACATAATAATGTAGTAATTAGCACTTGACTGATATGGAAATTGATACCAGAAATGGAGGTTATCTTTCATCCTCTAGTTTGCATATATTTTATGAAGACG
>NW_027841570.1:0-265 GCF_054177405.1 Leptonychotes weddellii
GGAGGATGGGTCAGCCTGATGATGGGTATTGAGGAGGGCACATTCTGCATGGAGCACTGGGTGTTGTGCACAAACAATGAATCATGGAACACTTCATCTAAAACTAATGATGTAATGTATGGGGATTAACATAAGAATAAAAAAAAAAAAGAAACCTGTTTTGTAAAACACTACTCAGCAATACAAAGGAATGAACTAATGGTCATGCATCAACATAAATGAATCTCAAAATGATTATCCTGAGTAGAACACACCAGATGTTAAA
>NW_027841571.1:0-265 GCF_054177405.1 Leptonychotes weddellii
AAGAAAGAAAGAAAGAAAGAAAGAAAGAAAGAAAGAAAAGACAGGCAAATGTAAAAAAGTTAGATGACAGGGTTAATTAATTTCCATTTCCCAAGCCTGGAAATAGTCAGCTGCCTTGTTCACATTCTCCTCCACAGGCAGCTATGTCCTCAAGAGCAGGAGAGAAACTGGAGTTTCCCTCTAGCAGTTGGTCCCACTGTGCTCCCCCAAGATCTGCTGTTTCATTGTTCTTGAGGTATGGAGTAAAATGTTATACCCTATGAGA
>NW_027841572.1:0-265 GCF_054177405.1 Leptonychotes weddellii
AGGGGAGGGTCAGAGGGAGAAGCAGACTCCCTGCCGAGCAGGAAGCCCGATGCGGGACTCGATCCAGGGACTCCAGGATCATGACCTGAGCCGAAGGCAGTCGCTTAACCAACTGAGCCACCCAGGCGCCCTAATTCCCACTATTTAAAGGAATTTCTCTTACCTTGTTAAGAAAAACCTTAACTATTTTTTTTTTTTTTAAAGATTTTATTTTATTTATTTGACAGAGAGAGACAGCGAGAGAGGGAACACAAGCAGGGGGAGA
>NW_027841573.1:0-2191 GCF_054177405.1 Leptonychotes weddellii
CGCCCTGAATTTAATTTTTTTTTATTATGTTCAGTTAACCAGTTTATAGTAAAGTCAACAATTTAGATGCTTTTAATATATGGCCTTTATTGTGCTGACATAAATTCCTTTTATACCTAGTTTCATGAGTTATTTTTTTTAAATCATGAAAGGATGTTGAATTTTGTCAAATATGTTTTCTACAACTATTGAAATGCTCATATGATTTTTATTTTTCAATCAATGTGGGGTTTATAAATCAATTTCCTTATGTTGAATAATACTTGCATTTGAAGATAAATCCTTTGTCATCGTGTGTGATCCTTTTAATTTGCTATTTAATTCACTTTGCTACGTATTTTGTTGATCTGTGTTCATTAGGGATATTGCCTGTCATTTCTTTTCTTTATTATTATTATTATTATTGTTATTATTATTTGTATCAGGATAATTCTGAGCATTCAAATGAGTTTAGAAGTTTTCCCTTTAATTTTCTGGAAGAGTTTAAATATTGGTGTTAATTCTTCCTTTAATGTTTCTTAGAATTCAATACTGAAGCCATATGGTCCTGAGTTTCTCTATGTTGGTAGATTTTTTTTTTTAAGATTTTATTTATTTATTCGACAGAGAAAGAGATCGCTAGAGCAGGAACACAAACAGGGGGAGTGGGAGAGGGAGAAGCAGGCTTCCCGACGAGAAGGGAGCCCGATGCGGGGCTCAATCCCAGAACCCTGGGATCATGACCTGAGCTGAAGGCAGATGTTTAACGACTGAGCCACCCAGGTGCTCCTCCTCTGAT
Organism: Leptonychotes weddellii; assembly: GCF_054177405.1. Lineage (NCBI taxonomy): Eukaryota > Metazoa > Chordata > Mammalia > Carnivora > Phocidae > Leptonychotes > Leptonychotes weddellii. The sequence goes on from NW_027841573.1 coordinate 779, forward strand.
CACTTTCAAACAGTCCTTTCCTTGAAATCAGAGACAGATTCTAAATAGAATACTCTGAAGTCACCAAATGTGCTCATCAGACATAATATACTCTTTTTTTCTCAAGAGAATCAATGATTCATTGGATTTTACTGTACAAACATAATGGAATTTGTATGCACACACACTGTGCTAATGCACTTCTTCCTTTAGAATATGTAAATGAACCTACTTGGATTAACTCTGGGAACAGGGGTGAGAACTAACAACCGCCTCATAAACAAATAGGACCCGAAATGTCCGTTAGCCTGCATTCTGTTTTAAGGGGAAGGATGTGATTTAGAACATTTATCAAGTTCTATGGCAATGAGTCATTTTACAATGACATCCTATTGTATTTACACATATCCATGAGATGAACATTTCTACAATCCATATGTTGGTAGATTTTTGATTACTTATTTAACCTCATTATTTGTACAAGAATACCTCATTTTATTACTCTTCACTTAAGTGTTCTTGTCAGATATGTTTTTGTTTGTTTGTTTGAAAAATTGAAGGTTTTTGGCAAATCTCTGTGAAGCAAGTCTATATGGTTTTTCCGACAGCATTTGGTGATTTTGTGACTGTGTCACATTTGGTAACTTTGGCAATATTTCAAAAATTTTCATTATTGTATTTGTTATGGTGATTTATGATCAGGGATTTTTGACGTTACTATTGTAATTGTTTTGTGGCCCAATGACCTGTGCCCACAAAAGACAGTTAATTTAATTCAAAAATTTGTGTGTGCTTTTAAGTTTTTTTTTAAATTTTTAAAAAATTTTATTTTAATATGTTATGTTAGTCACCATACAATACATCATTAGTTTTTGATGTGGTGATCCACGATTCATTGTTTTTGTATAACACCCAGTGCCCATGCAACATTCTCCAGAATAGATCACATCCTAGGTCACAGATCAGGTCTCAACTGGTACCAAAAGATTGGGATCATTCCCTGCATATTTTCAGACCACAATGCTTTGAAACTAGAACTCACTCACAAAAGGAAAGTCAGAAAGAACTAAATACATGGAGGCTAAAGAGCGTCCTACTAAAGAATGAATGGGTCAACCAGGAAATTGAAGAATTTACAAAATTCATGGAAACCAATGAAAAGAAAACACAACTGTTCAAAATCTGGGCTAACCCATCCCCCCACCTCCTCCCCTCCAAAACCCTCAGTTTGTTTCATATAGTTGCTCATAATATGTTCTTATAACTGTTTGTATTTCTTTGGTGTTGGTTGTGATCTCTCCTCTTTCATTCATGATTTTATTTATTTGGGTCATTTCTCTTTTCTTTTTGATAAGTCTGGCCAGGGGTTTATCATTTCGTTGATCTGTTCTACTGTTCTTTTGGTTTCTATTTTATTGAAAGCCCAGGTGTAGG
>NW_027841574.1:0-265 GCF_054177405.1 Leptonychotes weddellii
TGCCAGAGGCTGTTAAGAGGAACAATGGGGAGCTGTTACTTAACGGGTACAGTTTCTCTTTGGGGTGATGAAAAATTTAGGAAGTAGGTAGTGGTAGTGGGTTGCACAACACTGTAAATGTCATTCATGCTCCTGAACTAGATACTTAAAAATGTTGAAAACAACAAATTTTATGTTATATACATCTTACCAAAATAAAAAAGAAACTATTTAATGATGTTAAAATAACATAGGGGAAAGGAAGGGAAAATAAGATAAAAACAGA
>NW_027841575.1:0-265 GCF_054177405.1 Leptonychotes weddellii
TTGTTTTGTTTTGTTTATTCTTATGTTAATCCCCATACATTACATCGTTAGTTTTAGATGAAGTGCTCCATGATTCATTGTTTGTGCATAACACCCAGTGCTCCATGCAGAATGTGCCCTCCTCAATACCCACCACCAGGCTAACCCATCCTCCCACCCCCCTCCCCTCTAGAACCCTGTTTGTTTTTCAGAGTCCATCATCTCTCATGGTTCGTCTACCCCTCCGATTTCCCCCGCTGAATCTCAGATCTGTACCTCTGAAACA
>NW_027841576.1:0-265 GCF_054177405.1 Leptonychotes weddellii
ATCTGTAAGGCACTTATAGCCTAATTACCTTAGGAACACTAGGCAGCACATCAGCAACCTCGGGGCCATTTTAAACGGCAAAACCACCAACTAGAGGTACAAAAATGTGAAAAATGTGGCACTAACGAAATAAGTCAAACAGAGAAAGACATGTATCATATGATCTCATTGATATGAGGAATTCTTAATTGCAGGAAACTGAGTGTTGTTGGAGTGGGGGGTGGGGTGGGAGGGATGGGGTGACTGGGTGATAGACACTGGGGAG
>NW_027841577.1:0-265 GCF_054177405.1 Leptonychotes weddellii
CAGTGTTCGGGCTCCGCCGGTCGCCCTCCTAGCACAGCCTGCCCGCCATCCGGAATTCGAGGAGGGACACTTCCAATGAGACCCTTGACTATCCCTCGTTTTATTTTCCGATCTCTTCCAAGAAATGATTTAAAACCTGTTCTTAAAACAGCAGCTTAACAAACACCTTGAGAATTCATTTTAACGGGCAAGGCATTGCCTCACTTCAGTTTTCTCAAATGAAATCTCGAAAACCGGCTGATCCAGACCGGGCACGTGCCGTGGG
>NW_027841578.1:0-265 GCF_054177405.1 Leptonychotes weddellii
GATTGTTTTCAAGCAGCTTAGTGGCCATCGTTAGCCTCAAAGCTCCTAGGAAGCTCGAAGTTTGCCACTTTAAGAAAGGAACTGAGAACCACAACTACAGCTACTCGAATACCATCCTGGCTGTGAAGATGAACAGGCAGAGGCTAATAGTATGCCTGGAGGAGTCTCAATATACACAACCTTCGGGACGTGAAAGTCCGGCACACGATCAGGGAGACCCCTCCCAACCCTGCAGGCTTGTGTGCACTGTCCACACACAACGACA
>NW_027841579.1:0-265 GCF_054177405.1 Leptonychotes weddellii
TCCCGGGACTCCAGGATCATGACCTGAGCCGAAGGCAGTCGCTCAACCGACTGAGCCACTCAGGCGCCCGAACAACTACAGTTTTAAATAACCGAGCTATAGTTGAAGGCCAATAGTCTGAATAGGCAGAATAGGTACAGAGGTGAAAGGAAACAATACTTGATTCAGTTGCTATAACTGCAATAGGAACATAAAAAAATGCTTCCAGGAAAAAACGTTTTGGAAGCCTTTTAGATTTTTTTTTTTTCCTCTGTGGTGAAGTTCT
>NW_027841580.1:0-265 GCF_054177405.1 Leptonychotes weddellii
AGCGTGGCATGAAATGGGGGCGGAAGGGTCTGGTGGGTCTGGGGACATTAGCTTTGAGGGATGCAGAGACACGAAGGTAGGGGATATCACTCCCTTAGGGGTCAGATAGAATGTGACTGGGGACATCCAAACCCAGGTCCAAACAGCCCAGCTGCTGCTGGAATGTCCATGCCCTGCAGAGTCGCCCCCATCTGCTCCCCACCCTCTCCCCTCCATACCATCCCGGCCCACTGGGAGAGGGGACAAAAGGAGTCTCACTGGGAGA
>NW_027841581.1:0-265 GCF_054177405.1 Leptonychotes weddellii
GACTCTTGATCTCAGGGTCATGAGTTTGAGCCCCACAGTGGGTATAGAAATTACATAAAATAAATAAATAAAATTTAAATAAATAAATATAATAAAAACTTAAAAAGCCTTCACTTGGGTTAAAATACAAGAATGATGAATATAATCAAATTTCTTTGAAAAATAACTAAATATTGCAATTCCATATGAGGAGAACATAAGGATGTTAATATTATAAAAGGTGTTTTTGTTCTTTTCATAGCGTTGATGAGAAGCAGATAGTTTG
>NW_027841582.1:0-265 GCF_054177405.1 Leptonychotes weddellii
GAACCCTCAGTTTGTTTTTGAGTCCATCGTCTCTCATGATTCGTCTCCCCCTCCGATTTCCCCCATTATTTCAAAGTTTCTGAAACCTACTGCCAATCTATCTTCCAAGTTACTCAAATTTCCAATTCCAACAACTATATGTGCTTCTCATTTCTTCACTTTGCCAGTCCTAAATAATATCACTCTCTTTTTATCAATTTTCTAGGTAAGAAAATATAATCTTATTTCAAATCTAAATGTTTCTAATTACTAAAGTGGCTGAAGA
>NW_027841583.1:0-265 GCF_054177405.1 Leptonychotes weddellii
AACCCGAGTTCCTAAACTCATTACTGTAATGGCAAACCTATGTCTATCTCTGGATTTCTTGTTATATTAGAAAAATAAATCCCTATTTGTTTAATCATTCTAAGTAAGTCTTCCTATTTCTTATAGCTGAAAACAGTTCTTAAGGATGCAGAAGAAAAAGAATAGAAAGAAGAAAAAAAGAAATTATACAGAAAGTAGAATTAATTCCAAATAACCTCTAGTTCATGTTGCTGTATTTAAATGACCTCATAAAAGATGAATTTAA
>NW_027841584.1:0-2191 GCF_054177405.1 Leptonychotes weddellii
TGGACTCTGAAAAACAAACAGGGTTCTAGAGGGGAGGGGGGTGGGAGGATGGGTTAGCCTGGTGGTGGGTATTGAGGAGGGCACATTCTGCATGGAGCACTGGGTGTTATGCACAAACAATGAATCATGGAACACTTCATCTAAAACTAATGATGTAATGTATGGGGATTAACATAAGAATAAAAAAAATAAATAAAAATAAAACAGAAAAAAAAAATAAAAAATAAAAAAAATAAAAATGGCAAGCAAACTATTGGATAAAAAATTTCTGCACAGGGGAGGAGGAGCAAGATGGTGGAGGAGTAGAAGACCTAAATTTCATCTGGTCCCAGGAATTCGGCTAGATAGGGATCAAACCATACTGAACACCTATGAACTCAACAGGAGATTGAAGAAAAGAATAGCAGCAACTCTCTGAACAGAAAAGCGACCACTTTCTGGAAGGTAGGATGTGCAGAGAAGTGAATCCAAGACAATATTCAGGAAGACAGACGGCAGGGGAGGGGGCCTCCGTCAGCCCTCCTGACAAGTGATAGATCCACGGAGCACAAAATTGGAAATTTAGAAGTCTGCACTGCTGAGGGACGTCGCTCCAATGGCTAAGTGGGGGGGGGTGGAACCCTCGCGGGACAGTATGGTCTCAGGAACCTCAGGGTCACAGAAAGACTGGGGGTGCCTGAGTGCGGCAGAGCTCCCAGGTATCAAAGCAGGGAAGGCAGCTGCAGAGACTGAGCCGAGGTGAGGGGTCTCAGCTCGGGGTTGCCATAAACCATGATCCGTGGCACAGTCGGGCCACTGCTTCTTCAGCAGGGACCCAACAAGCGGCAGATCCTGGGAGACTCCCCTTCCTCCCCGGGAGGAGCAGTGCAGGAGTGCACTGCAGGGATCTGCTGGGTTTGGAGACTCCACACCGAGTCAGGTGCCAGAGATAGAAATGCTCAGTCACAGGCCGGGTGAGCATGGAGTGTGGCCGGAGACTGGGGAGATGGGATTGACTGACTGCTTTTCTCTGGGGGTGCACTGAGGAGCGGGGCCCCAAGTTCTTGGCTCCTCTGGGGCGGAGATTGGGAGGCCGCCATTTTCACTCTCCTCCTCCGAAGCTGTACAGAAAGGTTACAGGGAACAAAAGCTCCCAAGAGCAAACCCGAGAAGATTACTTAGCCCAGACAGCAAGGGCGGGACAATTCCGCCTCGTCAAAGACATTTGGGAACCACGGCAACAGGCCCCTCCCCCAGAAGATCAGCAAGAAAGCCAGCCAAGACTAAGTTTACCGATCAACGAGAACAGCAGAACTCCAGCACTAGGGGAATACTGCAAATAGAATTCATGGCTTTTTCCCCATGATTCTTTAGTCTTTCAAAGTTATTTTTTTTAATTTTCTTATTTTTCTTTTTCCTTCATTGTATCCACCCTTATTTTTGTACATATATAAGTTTTTCTTTCTTTAAAATTTTGGGAGGCACTTTCTTCTAACAGACCAAAATACACCCCAACTCTGGTCTGTGGCACTGATCTATGCACCAGCCTGATCATATTTGATCATATTCTGTTTTTCTTTATCATTTTCTTTCTTTTCTTTTTTCTTTCTTTCTCTTTGTTTTCCCTGGGTTTCAGGTCTCTTCTGATTTGTTTACTGTATATTTTTCTGGGGTCGTTGTTACCCTGTTAAGCATTTTGTTCTCTCATTCATCTGTTCTCCTCTGGACAAAATGACAAGATGGAAAAAAAATCACCTCAACAAAAAGAACAAGAGACAGTACCAACTGCCAGGGACCCAAGAAATACTGACATTAGTTTGATGTTGGAACTAGAGTTCAGAATAATGATTTTAAAGATACTAGCTGGGCTTGAAAAAAGCATGGAACTTATTAGAGAAACCCTTTCTGGAGAAATAAAAGAACTAAAATCTAACCAAGTCGAAATCAAAAAGGCTATTAATGAGGTGCAATCAAAAATGGAGGCTCTAACTGTTAGGATAAATGAGGCAGAAGAGAGAATCAGTGATACAGAAGACCAAATGATGGAAAATAAAGAAGCTGAGAAAAAGAGAGAGAAATAACTACTGGATCACGAGGGCAGAATTCGAGAGATAAGCAAAACCATAAGACGAAACAACATTAGAATAATTGGGATCACAGAAGAAGAAGAAAGAGAGAGGGGGGCAAAAGGTATATTGGAGCAAATTATAGC
>NW_027841585.1:0-265 GCF_054177405.1 Leptonychotes weddellii
ATTACAGCCACAGAAACAATACTTTATGTAGGTAAACTTTCCAATTCTCTTTTAGTAAGAGAGCATTTCATTTTGATAGTGAGTGCTGTGAATTGTGTAAGACTGTTGAATCATAGACCTGTACCTCTGAAACAAATAATACATTATATGTTAAAAAAAAAAAGAATATAGTAGGAAGGGAAAAATGAAGGGGGGAAATCAGAGGCTGAGACGAACCATGAGAGACTGTGGACTCTGAGAAACAAACTGAGGGTTCTAGAGGGGA
>NW_027841586.1:0-265 GCF_054177405.1 Leptonychotes weddellii
TTCTATAAGACAACAAATTTGTAGGTGCCTTGATCTTTACCAGTTTCCAGAACAGTGAGAAATAAATTTTTTTTTTTTAAAGATTTTATTTATTTATTTGAGACAGAGAGAATGAGAGAGAGAGCACATGAGAGGGGGGAGGGTCAGAGGGAGAAGCAGACTCCCTGCAGAGCAGGGAGCCCGATGCGGGACTCGATCCCGGGACTCCAGGATCATGACCTGAGCCGAAGGCAGTCGCTTAACCAACTGAGCCACCCAGGCGCCC
>NW_027841587.1:0-265 GCF_054177405.1 Leptonychotes weddellii
CTTCCGCTCGTTGGTTGGTGTTCTGATTTGTTTTTCCTTCATGTGTTATATCTTCGTCGTAACGTATACATGCCTTTGCTGTAAGTATGAGCTGGACGAGACAAACCCTGCTGTCATGGCCTCTCCAGCTAGCAGGGAATGCAGGGGTCTCTTGCTATCCACAGCATTTGTCCCTCACTTCGAAGGTGGGGTCGGACAGAGAAGGACCCCAGGTTGTCTAAATCTGTTTGGATCCTGAGAGCCGGATAGCAGGAGCTCCCTCTCA
>NW_027841588.1:0-265 GCF_054177405.1 Leptonychotes weddellii
TGGAAGAAGAGAACCATGAGCATAATATATTACTGGAGCATAGAAAGAGTAATCAATCCTGTCTTATTGGGAAGTAACTACAAGGGGAGGGTGAGGGAGGGAGAGTGTGAGTGGGCACCGGGTTCCAGAAGCCCAAGCTTCTGGAACCAAGCAAGAGGCGCCCGTGATCTCCCGGGTGATGAGTGGGTATGGACCGAGCCCTCGAAGCTCCGAAGCCGGCAGGTTGTCGGCACCTGCGCAGAAAGAAGCGGGGGGTCGGTAGACG
>NW_027841589.1:0-265 GCF_054177405.1 Leptonychotes weddellii
AGACAGGTGCTCAGTGCAGGAGGGTATGCATGGACGGGCAGCACAGGAGTGTTCCCAAGTGTCCCACCCACATCCACGCACCACACACCTATGCGCTCACAAACAACACGCCACATGCACACACGCACACGCAGACCCCACGCGCACACATGCACACACCTGTGCATTCACAAACATGCAACACGCACACGCAGATCCCATGTGCACACACGCACACCTCACGCACATGCACGCAGACTCCACGCGCACACACGCACACACCTGT
>NW_027841590.1:0-265 GCF_054177405.1 Leptonychotes weddellii
ATAAATCTTTAAAAAATAATAAATAAATAAAATCTTTTTTTTAATGCATAATTCAGGGACACCTGAGTGGCTCAGTTGGTTGGGCCTCTGCCTTCGGCTCAGGTCATGGTCCCGGGGTCCTGGGGTCGAGCCCCGCATCGGGCTCCCTGCTCGGCGGGAAGCCTGCTTCTCCCTCTCCCACTCCCCCTGCTTGTGTTCCATCTCTCGCTGTGTCTCTCTCTCTGTCAAATAAATAAATAAAATCTTTAAAAAAAAAAAAAGAAAA
>NW_027841591.1:0-265 GCF_054177405.1 Leptonychotes weddellii
AGAAATAGGCATTAGAGCAGAGATGGAGACGATTTTCCCAGGGCCTGGCTTTGGCCTGCACACACGTCTCCAGATTGGGAAATGAGATCCTGTAAGATGAAATGATCAACGCTCAGGAGGTCAAGCATGGGCCAGGAAGAGGGGAGCCCCGTCAGCTCATAACAACCATGCCTTGATAGCATTCCCTGTGCACCCATCCCTGTCCTGCCACTTGATGAATGCAGGCTCACACCTAGCCTGGGGGATAGGCTCCATCCTCATTCTT
>NW_027841592.1:0-265 GCF_054177405.1 Leptonychotes weddellii
TTCCATAACTTGAATGGAAATTAATTCCAACTGTGGTCCCTGTAACTTCAATAAAGATTTAAACTTCTTTTTTTTTTTTTTTAAAGATTTTATTTATTTATTTGAGACAGAGAGAATGAGAGAGAGAGAGAGCACATGAGAGGGGGGAGGGTCAGAGGGAGAAGCAGGCTCCTCGCCGAGCAGGGAGCCCGATGCGGGACTCGATCCCGGGACTCCAGGATCATGACCTGAGCCGAAGGCAGTCGCTTAACCAACTGAGCCACCC
>NW_027841593.1:0-265 GCF_054177405.1 Leptonychotes weddellii
TGCTCGGGCGCCTGGGTGGCTCAGTTGGTTAAGCGACTGCCTTCGGCTCAGGTCATGATCCTGGAATCCCTGGATCGAGTCCCGCATCGGGCTCCCTGCTCGGCAGGGAGTCTGCTTCTCCCTCTGACCCTCCCCCTTCTCATGTGCTCTCTCTCATTCTCTCTCTCTCAAATAAATAAATAAAATCTTTAAAAAAAAAAAAAAGAAAAGAAAATGCTCGTGAGTTCTTGCCTCAGTTAGAGGTTAGCTGGCCTTTTAAAGAGAT
>NW_027841594.1:0-265 GCF_054177405.1 Leptonychotes weddellii
ATTAAATATTTTATGTTACCAACTAAAGACAATATTTTAAATTTAAGAAAATTTAGTTTTAGGGTGCCTGGGTGGCTCAGTTGGTTAAGCGACTGCCTTCGGCTCAGGTCATGATCCTGTAGTCACAGGATCAAGTCCCGCATCGGACTCCCTGCTCGGCAGGGAGTCTGCTTCTCCCTCTGACCCTCCTCCCTATCATGCTCTCTGTCTCTCATTCTCTCTCTCTCAAATAAATAAATAAAATCTTTAAAAAAAAAATTACCTC
>NW_027841595.1:0-2191 GCF_054177405.1 Leptonychotes weddellii
CCTGAAACAGCTCTGCAGTATCAGGGCAAGCACCTGACCGCCTGTCCCCTAAACCAGCAAGCCTCGGGTTTGTTCCCAAGGGTCTGCATTCAAATCCCAACCCTGCTGCTTACCGGAGGACGGTCCCTGGCCCACCATCAACTCTCTGTGATTCAGTTTCCCGTGTGCAGAATGGGGCCTCGTGCAGAATAAATGAGCTCACATGGATAAAGCATGGAGACCGGATCCTGGCTTGAAGCTGGGCTGCACGTCAGTGTTGGCTGCTATGGGTTCTTGTTCCAAAACAAAAGGTTTGGGGGGCTAGTGTCAGCCCTATCTCAGAGAAGAAGGTGTGGACGCTCAGAGAGGTCGTGCACCTGAGGTGGAGACACACAGCTAGGTAGCCTAGCTTGCATTTCCATCTGTGCCTCACCCCCCGCGTCCCATTCATCTTGTGGTGCTGCCTTCCATCATCAATGCGCAGGGCAGGAAAAGTCGCCCGTGTTTCCGGCTCGAGGCGATTGCACGCGTAATGTGATGTTCGCTGGGTGGGGTGTTCGGTTTACCACCGTGATGTTCCCTCCAGGTGGCTGGCTGTAGATTCATGCAGGACTCACTCTTGTCCTCGTGGGGAGCGGGTTCCTTGCCCCCTTCAGCCCTGGGAGTATTGCAGACCTGGTGTGCGTGTGTGTCTGTGTGTCCTTGAGTGTCTGCCCGCCCACAGGCACGGAAGCAGCCGGTGGTCCCCCAGCCAAGGGTCCCAGGCAAGACCTGAGGACAAAGACAGCCTTGAAGAAGAAGGTCATTCCAGGTCCATCCATGGGGCAGCAGGTGCAGAGCTGTGTTCCTTTTCGTGGCTGAGTCATATTCCCCTGTGTGGAGGGGCCGCATTCTGTTTATCCATCCTTCCATCCATCGAGGGGCACTTGGGTTGTTCCCACTTTGTGGCTGTTCTGAACAGACCTGCTGTGGATGCCTCTGTTCAAGCATCTGTTCGAACATCTGCTTGCAGTCCTTCATGGTAACTACCCAGGAATGGAACAGGAGCTGAGTGCCGGTGGGGACGAGGTCTCCTTCTGGGCTGATGGAAATACGTCCGAGCTGCATAGACACGGTGGTTGCCCAACGCAGTAAGTGGTCTGAATGCCACCGAATCATACACTTTGAAATGGTAAGGGGTTGGGGCACCTGCCTGGGTGGCTCAGTCGGGTAAGCATCTGACTCTTGATCTCAGGGTGGGGAGTTCAAGCCCTGCATTGGGTTCCACACTGGACACGGAACCTACTTAAAATAAAATAAAATAAAATAAAATGGCAAGGTTTAATTTTATGTTATGTGAATTCTACCTGGATTAAACAACAGAAAAATCTAATTTACAGAGCACCCCCCCCCAAGATGGCGGCATCCATACTGCAGGGCAAGCATCCACACACTGAGTCCTGCATCAGCCGAGACGTTCAGGGCATCACCGAGTTCAGACTCGTGCGTGGGGTGATAGACCTTCCTGGGTTTGGTGCCATAAGGCGAGCTGGGTGGTTTGTGCATCTCACAGAATCAGGGGTCCTTTCTACCTAACCACCTGCGTGTGGGTTTCAGGGGCGGAATTCTGAATCGTCTTGTAAATCACCTTTGCCTCCAAGGACCCGCTCCTTTCAGGGAAAATCTTTGCTAATTTTATTTCCTATTTTGTATAATTCTCAAACAACAACCGCAAAAGCGATTTGCCACTGCGGTGGCCCGGTACAGCGTCCCATTTGTCTTCCAGTAAGTGGTGGCATCCAGTAACCGGTTCCTGGGGACCAAGGGAAGCCTGCGCTCATGCAGTGTGTGGTGCCTGCAGAATCCCGGCCACAGGCCAGATACGATGCTTGCGACCCGGTGTCGGCACTCACGGCCGGTCTCAGCCCTCGGGTGTCGCTCCTCGCCTGCAGCCCTGGGAGCAGAGGACGATCGGAGACACGGTGTCCTGCGTCCTGAGCCCCACTAGGGTCCCTGGCGGAGGCTGATGGATGGAAGAACCATCCTGAGAGCCAAAAGCAGGCAAGCCGGGGAAACACTGGGGGCCTGCAGGAAATGCACCGAGGGTTCTGCATCCTCCATGCGCGAATGTGAGGAACCCCGTTTCAGAATGGAGTCGTGAAAATCGCATGCAATGTTCCACATGTCCCTGACATGGGGCCAGGAGAATATTTTTCATGGCACGAGAGAGGTT
>NW_027841596.1:0-265 GCF_054177405.1 Leptonychotes weddellii
CCTGTCCAGGTCACCTGAATGCCAGGACAAGCTCAGATATCCTGACTCTTTTCTAGCTCATGGGGAGTTCCCTGCTCACCCCTAGAAATCAATGCAGGAGTCTAATGCCAATAGTCTGGGCACTTTACAAGTATCTACTTCAAAGTCCTTGTTAAAGTTGTCCCCAGGGGTCTTTTTATAAAGAAGATTCAGATATTAGCTCAGCTACTATCAGCACCAGCACCGTCCAAACCACCACAACTACCATCATTACTCACCACCACCA
>NW_027841597.1:0-265 GCF_054177405.1 Leptonychotes weddellii
GACCAGATCTCTCCCAAGTTGGCCCTTTGCTGGTCTCCTCTGAAATGGGAGTGAGAGAGCACCATTTTCCCGGGAAGGGAAGGAGGTTCAGCAAGACCCTGAGACCGCAGACCTAGGCGAATTCTGAAACTGATGAGTGGAGGTGCTACTGCGGGATGAGCAGGGATGTGGGGCAGCTGGGCACTGCGGAGAACACGCGTCTTGTTCATTTGTTCGCCCAGTTGCCTCATGTACACAGGTTAGCTCCAGTGTTCCAGGCACCGTG
>NW_027841598.1:0-265 GCF_054177405.1 Leptonychotes weddellii
CACAAGCAATACATGAGAGTGTTTGAGATTTCCTTTCTTAAAACCTTTTCCCGGGCGCCTGGGTGCCTCAGTTGGTTAAGCGACTGCCTTCGGCTCAGGTCATGATCCTGGAGTCCTGGGATCGAGTCCCACATCGGGCTCCCTGCTCAGCAGGGAGTCTGCTTCTCCCCCTGACCCTCCCCACTCTCATGCTCTCTCTGTCTCATTCTCTCTCTCAAATAAATAAAATCTTTAAAAAAAAAAAAAAAAACCTTTTCCCAAGGGA
>NW_027841599.1:0-265 GCF_054177405.1 Leptonychotes weddellii
GTCTGCCTTAGGCTCAGGTCATGATCCCAGGATCCTGGGATTGAGTCCTGCATCAGGCTCCCTGCACAGCAGGGAGCCTGCTTCTTCCTCTGCCTCTCTCTCTCTTTCTCTGTCTCTTACGAATGAATAAATAAAATCTTAAAAAAAAAAAAAAGAATAAACTGTGGGCAGGGGAGAAGAATGGAGAAGGCAAGAGCAGAAACTCTCTGTGTTTATTCCTGTTTGCTTATCTGTCTTCTCTTTAAAAGCTAATTTATAGATCACT
>NW_027841600.1:0-265 GCF_054177405.1 Leptonychotes weddellii
ACCCCCCACCTGGGCTTGTCAGATCAGCCCTGGCTACCCTGCCCTGGCGTCGGAGCTGCTTCTGACCCTTTGTTCGCTGATTTTTGTGGCCTCACTCCCTAGTAGACTGCCGGAGAAGCTTCCAACCCACCCAGAGGCAGCACTTGTACACTGATCTTAATGGAGAGAATGAAACAGGATCAGTAAGGATTACCATTTAAGCCCAGGTTTTTTAAGATTTTATTTTATTTTTAAAGATTTTATTGATTTCTTTGACACAGAGAGA
>NW_027841601.1:0-265 GCF_054177405.1 Leptonychotes weddellii
CTGCGATGAGGCGTCTTCTGGGACACTGGGCAGAGTGAGCTCTCCGGGCAGCCATTCAGCAGCGGGCCCTTGGGCTGCAGAAGAGGCTGTGTGTGTGGATGAATCATGCAGATTTGAAGGGATGGCTGAAGGCCCTTCTGGAACTGCAGACCTGCTCTCTGGACAGGGAGAGCAGGGGTAACAGGCACCTCTGGGTTCCAGGAAGGGGATGTGGGGAAGCAGGGAAAAGGGAAGATCACTCTATGTCCATGATGTTAAAAGGTGT
>NW_027841602.1:0-265 GCF_054177405.1 Leptonychotes weddellii
GGTCAACCTACTTCCCACAGTCCCCTCGTCTGAGCCCCACAACTGAGTCCTTGGTGCTGGGCTGTCTAATTGACCCCTTCAGGGAGATAGCTGTCTCTCCACAAGGTCCAGGCGACGCTGAGGGCAAGGACACTCACTGCTGGTCCTCACAGAACATAGCGAGGGCTGGGCATGTTTGTTTTTTTTTGTTTTTGTTTTTTTTAAAGATTTTATTTATTTATTTGACAGAGTGAGTCACAGCGAGAGAGGGAACACAAGCAGGGGG
>NW_027841603.1:0-265 GCF_054177405.1 Leptonychotes weddellii
AGGCACTTAGCTCCATTCACAGCTCTGTTGGAAATTTAAACAGGTGGAGGTACCAAATAAAATTTAATGTTAAAATATATGTTTTATAGGTATTTGGGGGGAATATCTTGGCATTATGTGTCCTTATCACACATCTGTGGAAAGAGAAATAATGAATGTGAAAAAAAGGATTACATCTCATTGAAAAATGAAGATGCTGTCTCAGAGTTGTCATCTTGGTATAGTACATAAATTGTTATGATGGCAACAATCTAGCAGTATTTTC
>NW_027841604.1:0-265 GCF_054177405.1 Leptonychotes weddellii
GTCTACCCCTCCGATTTCCCCTGCTTCATTCTTCCCCTCCTGCTACCTTCTTCTTCTTCTTCTTTTTTTTCTTAACATATATTGCATTATTTGTTTCAGAGGTACAGATCTGAGATTCAACAGTCTTGCACAATTCACAGCGCTTACCAGAGCACATACCCTCCCCAGTGTCTATCACCCAGTCACCCCATCCCTCCCACCCCATCCCCCACTCCAGCAACCCTCAGTTTGTTTCCTGCGATTAAGAATTCCTCATATCAGTGAA
>NW_027841605.1:0-265 GCF_054177405.1 Leptonychotes weddellii
TGCTCTTCTTTTCTTCAATCTCCTGTTGAGTTTGTAGGTGTTCAGAATGGTTTGATCCCTATCCAACTGAATTCCTGAGAGGAGACGAAATCCAGGTCTCCTACTCCTCCGCCATCTTGCTCCGCCCCCTGAAAAACTGGATTTTAAACCAAAGACTGTAATAAGAGATGAAGTAGGGCAGTATATCATAATGAAAGGGTCTATCCAACAAGAAGGTTCAACTATTGTAAATATTAATGGCCCCAACTTGGGAGCACCCAAATAC
>NW_027841606.1:0-2191 GCF_054177405.1 Leptonychotes weddellii
TCTCATGTGCTCTCTCTCATTCTCTCTCAAATAAATAAATAAAATCTTTAAAAAATATAAAATAAAAATAAATAAATAAATAAATAAAATCTTCAAAAAAATAAATAAAGGTGGGGCGCCTGGGTGGCTCCGTCGTTAAGCGTCTGCCTTCGGCTCAGGTCATGATCCCAGGGTCCTGGGATCGAGCCCCTCATCGGGCTCCCTGCTCTGCGGGAAGCCTGCTTCTCCGTCTCCCATTCCCCCTACTTGTGTTCCCTCTCTCGCAATCTCTCTATCTCTGTCACATAAATAAATAAAATCTTAAAAAAAAAAAAGTAAACCTACTGGGTTTCAGAGTTTTTCCTTTCTCTATTGCTTCTTTAAAGTTACAGCCTAAAATAATCCTTAAGCCAAAGAGACATATTTTGGGGTGGCAAATGCTTCCCTTCCGTAGGTAAATGTTTATTTTCGTAAGTAACCTCCAGTTCTCCAAAGTGAATGTCCTTTTCACACTCCCATCCCCATATGTGAATTCTAATTCGACATTTTCACTGAATTTTGGTGTTATCCTTTTTCTTTGTTTAAGCCATTCTAGAAAATATTGAGTGTTTTTTCACTGTCAAATACGAAACGGTCTTACTATATTTGTCCTGGTGACGAAAATTGAAACTGATTAAAAGCATGAAGTTGAACAAAAACCGTGGGGGCTGGTGGCTTAGTCGGTTAAGCGTCTACCTTTGGCTCAGGTCAGGATCTCAGGGTCCTGGGATTGAGTCCCGCATCAGGCTCCCTGCTCAGGGGGGAGTCTGCTTCTCCCTCTCCCTCTGCCCCACCCCCCGCTCGTGCTCTCTCAAATAAATAAAATCTTTTAAAGAAGTTTAACAAAAACCAAAATTGCTGCATTAAAACATCAAGTGCCGTGAGAACTTTTTTCTCTCTTCGCAAACCTCCCCGCTGATCTTCTCAGTCTTTTGTTTCAGGAATCTGGTTCCACCCTGATAACATGATGAACACAGCTGGAAGCACAAACACAATTCCTGTTGAAACTGAAACCGGCTAGATCCTGCATTTCCCCACAAAACCCCAGCCCCTGCCTCTGGGGGGGGCTTGCAGTTTTGAAGGCCCCGACCTGCTGCAGCCTCCTTTGCTGGCAAAACAATAAAGCTGCTCTTCCTCTTTATCCCCAACTCTGTCTTCACCTTCTATTTTAGGTCTGAAGCATGGAGGTCAGTTTTCAACAACAAACTGAGTGTGTAGGAGAGGAAAACGTTTTTCTTTGTCTCTTCTCAATTCTTTAGCTCATCTAATAATTAAGCTGTCATAAGACAGATTCACAAGGGAAAAAATAAGTTTGGGAACCTCAAAAATAGGAGGCTCAAAGACAGGTGATTGATGCTACCAAACCCCTGTGACTTAAAGATAAGGGCACAGGGATTTAGAATTTCAAAACGGGGGAAGTCCTTCACAGGAAAAAGGAAAGAGCACATGCTGTTGATGAGGGAAGCTGACACCCCACAACCCCCCCCATGGGACATATGTGACATTCCTCAGGCACTCCTGGCTGTCCAAACACTAAGGAAAGGAAAAACAAATAGCTGACTTTGATCACAGTCCTGCAAGACATGAGTCTCCCTCAGCTTACGAATGTCTTAGCAATCTACAAGAACAAAGCATTTCTATCAATAACCTAGTTTCCAGAAGGAAATGCAGATACAATTAAATGTCCTTATAACCTGCAGTCCATTGAAAGATACCTGAGGCAGCCTGAGTGTAATGCTCCTCCAGGAATCTCCCAACTATCTTCATGTTAATACCTTGTTAGAGGGAAAACATCCTTGACAATAGCAAGGCCTCCAATATCCTGTGAGTCGTCTTTAACATATGAAAATCCTTTTGAGGGGCGCCTGGGTGGCTCAGTCATTAAGCGTCTGCCTTCGGCTCAGGTCATGATCCCAGCGTCCTGGGATCGAGCCCCGCATCGGGCTCCCTGCTCAGTGGGGAGCCTGCTTCTCCCTCTCCCACTCCCGCTGCCGGTGTTCCCTCTCTCGCTGTGTCTCTGTCAAATAAATAAATAAAATCTTTAAAAATAAATAAATAAATAAATAAATAATAAAAAAATAAAAAAAGAAAGAAAACCCAGGCCTGCCAAGCCCTAGACCGGAGGTCCACAAACTTTTTCTGAAAAGTATTTTCAGCCTTTGTGGACCATAGG
>NW_027841607.1:0-265 GCF_054177405.1 Leptonychotes weddellii
AGACAGGAAGGAACAATTCTATTGTCCTTCTTTAGTCTTGGGGTCTCCCTCTGGTGCCACCAGGTTGAAGAGCTTAACAGAACCAGCTGGCAAGCAAAGAAATGTGGTTTTCAGAGTCCCAGCTCCGTCATCAAAGAAGAATACAAAAGGGTGAGTTTAGAGCTGACATAATAATGTAGTAATTAGCACTTGACTGATATGGAAATTGATACCAGAAATGGAGGTTATCTTTCATCCTCTAGTTTGCATATATTTTATGAAGACG
>NW_027841608.1:0-265 GCF_054177405.1 Leptonychotes weddellii
AGGCACTTAGCTCCATTCACAGCTCTGTTGGAAATTTAAACAGGTGGAGGTACCAAATAAAATTTCATGTTAAAATATATGTTTTATAGGTATTTGGGGGGAATATCTTGGCATTATGTGTCCTTATCACACATCTGTGGAAAGAGAAATAATGAATGTGAAAAAAAGGATTACATCTCATTGAAAAATGAAGATGCTGTCTCAGAGTTGTCATCTTGGTATAGTACATAAATTGTTATGATGGCAACAATCTAGCAGTATTTTC
>NW_027841609.1:0-265 GCF_054177405.1 Leptonychotes weddellii
CAAAGGAAACAGAGGGCAGGGGAAGAAAGGGGCAGCATCCACTAAGCTGATGGGTCACTTACCAAGCCAGCAGACAGGGTGTGTCACCAGGGAAGCCTCAAGCTCTGGAGCCAGCAAAGTCTAGAAAATAAACCTCTGTCTAGCCTGCCACTTGGATGTGTGATCAGGACATGCTGTCAAGATGATACTCAGTGGTTGGCAGATTCAGCTGCATCTGCTCAGCTCCAGGTGGGAGGCATAGCCAAGCACTGAATCATAAGGTGAG
>NW_027841610.1:0-265 GCF_054177405.1 Leptonychotes weddellii
AAGGAGACAGCCGGCTGCAAATCCTGGCTCAGCGGTGTGACCGCGGTGTTTTTGAGCACGTGCCAGGTTCTCCTTGTCACAGGGGGATGACGCTCCACGTTCCTCATAGGATCGTCGGGAGTGTCAAACGAGCTGATGCAGGTAACGGTGTTTGGGACAAGGCCTGGAGTGCAGAGGACTCCCCAGGCAGAGACCCATCATCCACGGCCTTTCCCCTTCTCCACAGTGGTCTCTGGGAGGTGATGCAGCGCAGGAGTAATCCACA
>NW_027841611.1:0-265 GCF_054177405.1 Leptonychotes weddellii
CTTGAGCTTCCTGCATGTTCTTACTGGACATGGCAAGAATGCCAAGCCTTATGTGATCTTTACCCGGGCCATTTCTCAGGATAGTGTTTGCAGTGAGCAACCTTAAGAGATGACCTTTGGAAAAAGATCAGACTCATGACTGCTCACTAGAAAAACATGCATTCCTCAAGGTCAGCGTTCCTTGACTGTACCACAAGCCTACTGCTTATAGAACATCTACTTGGATCCTTTAGAGTTACTGTCTGGGATTTAGGGGCACGGGGTA
>NW_027841612.1:0-265 GCF_054177405.1 Leptonychotes weddellii
AAGTTCTTCGTTAAAATATGCTTATAAATTTGGTGAAGAATGTTCTTAAAGTTACAATTAATTCTTTTTTTTTTTTTTTAAAGATTTTATTTATTTATTTGACAGAGAAAGACACAGCGAGAGAGGGAACACAAACGGGGAGTGGGAGAGGGAGAAGCAGACTCCCTGCCGAGCAGGGAGCCCGATGCGGGACTCGATCTCGGGACTCCAGGATCATGACCTGAGCCGAAGGCAGTCGCTTAACCAACTGAGCCACCCAGGCGCC
>NW_027841613.1:0-265 GCF_054177405.1 Leptonychotes weddellii
TCATCTAGAACTAATGATGTAATGTATGGGGATTAACATAAGAATAAAATAAATAAATAAAACGTTAAAAAAAAAAAAAGAAGAGCTCACAAAGGTCAACTTTCAAACTCTGATATTTTAAACCTAAATACGCTTTCAAGGAAAGGAATTTTTCCTTAATCCTACTGTACTTCTTATTCTTCAGGCATATACTAAACAAAACAATTTAAAAAAAGTTTTTATGTTGGAAATGCACCAAATGGTATGAACTATCTTTAATTTTTTT
>NW_027841614.1:0-265 GCF_054177405.1 Leptonychotes weddellii
GGTAGGGGAGGACGGTCTGAGATAGGCTCCACTAGAACCAGGACTTGGCTGTAATCAATCTTAGTGAATCTCAGCTGGGTCAGAGGAGCAGCAGAAAGAGAACAGACCAGGTATTAGGAGACCAACCATCTACTCAGCTACAATATCCTAGTAGGAACCTGGGGGCCAGTCCTACTGGCAAAAAGCAGCATTTTTTTTTATCTCTGGGTCAAAACCTTCAGCTTAACAATTAACAAGCGCTAACCTAAGTGAGAGGAGGAAATTA
>NW_027841615.1:0-265 GCF_054177405.1 Leptonychotes weddellii
ATGGAACACTACATCTAAAACTAATGATGTAATGTATGGGGATTAACATAAGAATAAAAAAATTAAAAAAAAAAAAGCTAAAAAAAAAAATTTCTGAGCACATATCCCCTAACATGCATAGGTTTATTTTACATTGTGTATGTGCACCCATAAATATTCTGTTGTCAATCTACATATCAAATATGTATATATTGAATAAGAACTCAAGTTCTTATTCTTGAAATAATTATAAATAAAATTTTGCTTCATCTTCCCACATCTCAGT
>NW_027841616.1:0-265 GCF_054177405.1 Leptonychotes weddellii
GCCTCATGCTTTTAACCTTATAGTCCTCCAGTGTTCTAGGAGATACTTGTAAAACCTTTAGCAGGATGTCTGACACATAGTAAACACTCAGTGAATGTTAGTTGTTGCTACTCTTGCTTTGTGGTTGCTATTATTATGCTTGTATCTGATCTCCTTGCAACACACCCTCTGCTCCAGGCAGCTCAGCCTTGCTATCTCGGTAGTGGTGGGGCCCACAGCGATGCCCTACCTTCGACCACATCACTATCTACTATCACACAAGATT
>NW_027841617.1:0-13373 GCF_054177405.1 Leptonychotes weddellii
CTGAAAAACAAACTGAGGGTTCTAGAGGGGAGCGGGGTGGGAGGATGGGTTAGCCTGGTAGTGGGTATTGAGGATGGCACATTCTGCATGGAGCACTGGGTGTTATGCACAAACAATGAATCATGGAACACTACATCTAAAACTAATGATGTAATGTATGGGGATTAACATAACAATAAAAATTTAAAAAATAAATAAGTAACTAAGTAAATAAATAAATAAATAAATAAAATTTATTCTGTTATTGTCCAGTAACCTATTCTGTAAGTCTTTAATATTTGGGAATTTATAGAATTTTGTTTATGGCCAAGCATATGTTTCATTTGTACTGGAAAAGAATGAATATTCTTCAGTTCCTAGGAGTCTTATTTCATAAATTAGTTAAGGTGGCTGATAGTTTGGGTCAGATTTTCTATGTATTTGCTGGTTGTTTTATTTCATTTTATCAGTACTGAGAAGGGGTGCTAGTATCTCCAACTATAATTGTGATTTTTCTATTTTTCTCTTCAATTTTTGATTTTTGCTTAATACATTATGAAGTTTTGTTATTAATTATAATTACTGTTTTTTCCTCACAAATTGATTCTTTCATTGTAATGAAATAACTCTCTGTGTCTTTGGTTTGCTCTTTGTCTTGAAGTCTTCTGTATGACCTGATATTAATATTGCCACTCCAGCTTACTTATGCTTACTCTTGGCATGGCATATTTTTTCCATCCATTTACTTTCCATTTATCTCTGTTTTTCATATACATAGTGTGTCTCTTATAGGTGATATATCATTCTGTTATATTTATTTTATCTATTCTGACAACCTTTTCTTTTTCATTTGAATGTTTAGACAATGTATATTTAACATTATTGATATGAGTGGATACCAGTGTATCATTTTGTTGTTTGTTTCCTGTTTGCCCCGCTTGCCTTTTAACTTTTCATTTTGCCTTATTTCCAGTGCTTTCTAGGAATTGTAATATGCATTTGTAACTTATCAAAATTGATTTGGAGTTAATGTTGCACTTCTTCATTTAAAATATAAGAAACTTACAACAGGTTAGTCCCATTTCACTTCTCTTTCTTCGTGCTGTCATCATATGTTGTTTAAAAATCTTGATAGAATGAAAAAATACAGCCTTTTATATCTATCTATACATTTACTACATTCATATTTCTTGATCTCTTCCTATAGATCCTAGTTTCTATCTGGTATTATTTTTCTTTAACATGAAGAACTTCCTTTGGTGTTTTTTGAAGTGCAAATTTGTTGATAAAGAGTTCTCTTAAGTTTCATTTACCTGAAAATATCTTTACTTTGCTTTAATTTTTTTATTGATACTTTCACAGGATAAAGACTCACAGGTTGACATTTTGGTTTTTTTAGAGCAATTTTCAGTTCACAGCAAAATTGAATGCAAGGTACAGAGATTTCTGATATACCCCCTGCCCTCACATATACACAACTGCCCCCACTATCAACAATTTGCACCACAGTAGTACATTTGTTACAAAAGATGAAGCTACGTTGACACATCATTATCATCCATAGTCCCTAGTTTACATTAGAGTTCACTCTTGGTGTTTACATTATATGGGTTTTGACAAATGTATAGTGACAGTATCCTCCACTGTGGCATCATACCAGAATAGTTTCACTGCCTTAAAATCCTCTATGCTCTGCCTGTTCATCTCCCCCTTCCCTCAACACCAAGCAACCACAGATCCTTTTACTGTCTCCATGGTTTTCCCTATTACAGAATGTCACATAGTTGGAATTATACAGTTGTGGTTTTCTTTGTATTTATTCTACTTTGGGTTGTTTGAGATTCTGGAAACTTTTTTATATTTTTTGAACAAACTTTGAGTGCTTTTTAGTAATTATTTCTTCCAATATTTGTTTTTCTCCACATTTTAATTTTCTCTTTTTATGCTTTAATTACTCATGTATTGCATTGTTTGATATTAATTGATAGAACATTGAAGTTCTATTCATTCTTTTTCATTTTTTCTCTTTTCTTTAGATTGGATAATTCTTGTATTTTTTTTAAGAGATTTACTTATTTATTTTAGAGATAGAGAGCAAGGGCACATGAGCTGGAGGGGCAGAGAGAGAGAGAGAATCTCAAGCAGACTCCACACTGAGCATGGAGCTAGATGTGGGGCTTGATCTCAGGACCCTGAGATCATGACCTGAGCTGAAATCCAGAGTCTGATGCTTAACCAACTGAACCATCCAGGTGACCTGCTTTATTTTTTTTTTTAAGATTGATTTATGTATTTTAAAGAGAGACAGAGAGAGAGAATGCAAGCAGGGAAGGGGCAGAGGGAGAGGGAGAGAATCTCAAGCAGACTCCCCACGGAGCAGAGAGCTGGACGCGGGGCTCAACACAGTCCTCTATCTCATGACTCTGAGATCAGGACCTGAGCTGAAATCCAAAGTCTGATTGCTTAACTGACTTAACCACCCAGGCGCCCCTAATTTTTATTGCTTTAAGTTCACTGATCCATTCCTCTGCTATACCCAATGCACAAGTTTTTCTTTTTTGCATTACGTGTTTTGATTCTAGATTTCATTTGGTTGTTTGTAAGTTTTGAATTCTCTGGTGATATTCCCCATCTGTTCATCTGTTAAGAAAGTTTTTAAAAGTTTTTTTCTTAAATATATTTATTATAACTTCTTTGAATTCTTTGTCTATTATTCATTTGGGGGTCATATTGATGTTGTAAAAAACAGTTGAAACTATCATTATTTTCAAATAATCAATTCTTACCTAGAGATTCAATACTAAAACAATTGAAGTCTAATGACTTGGATATATAACCAACATAAAATAATCAAGACATTTAGTGTATAAATATACACAAATAAAATGCACAAACTTGTTTTAAATAATAAAAATTTATTAACACATATTGATATAATATTTTTCTTGAATAAAATGCCTCACTAATGTAAAGATGTATGTTCTCCAAGAATTAATCAAATTCAAGGAAATTCTAATTAAAGATCAGATATGACTTTTGAGTGTGTGAAATATCCTGACAAGTTCATCTGGAAGAAAAATGTACAGTAGAAATGTAGACATGACTGAAGGTGAGTACAGGGAACAGATACCATAATATATTAAAAAAGCTATAGTCATTAAAATATATGAATATTGGTTTTGGCATCTTCCCTGCTAGTGCCTTATTCCAAACTATCATCCTATTTTACCTCTATTAATGCATTACCTTTTAAACTGCTATTTCTGTTTCTACTGTTCTCCTTTGTCATCTATCCTCAGCACGGCTGCTAAAACAATCCCATTAAAGTATAAGTCAGATGATGTCATTTCTGTGCACAAAATTGCCAATGGCTTCTATGTCACTCAAAATAAAAGCTAAAAATCCATAAATTACTTTAAGGCTGTAGAAGATCTGGCTCTTCTTTGTTTCCTTTTTTTCATCTCCTATTGTACCTCCTCACTACTAGGCCTCCATGATGTTCAGCAGACACACTGGGCACACTCCTGCCTTGGGAAGAAGCAACTAAATAGGTGGCTGGGAAGCCAGGCCCTTCTCTGGAAGGTGGCAGAGTGAGGCAGTGAAGCAAGTAGAAGGGGTAGCTGCAATTTCTAGATCACGAAGCAGAGGCTCCATGAATGTGCATGGTCCACCATGGCAGAGCTGGCCCCTGAAGCTAGGTCATGTCTGGAGTTGGCCCCTCCTTGCTAGCCACTGCTGCATAGATTCCTGTAGCAGA
This sequence comes from Leptonychotes weddellii, assembly GCF_054177405.1. Classification (NCBI taxonomy): domain Eukaryota; kingdom Metazoa; phylum Chordata; class Mammalia; order Carnivora; family Phocidae; genus Leptonychotes; species Leptonychotes weddellii. Next base: position 3,737 of record NW_027841617.1, read on the forward strand.
CGTGGGATGTTCTGCTTGCAGGAATGGTCAGAGAGAAGGCCTCTGGTGCCATTTTTCTCAATACATGTAATTTTACAGAGTGGCTTTATTTTGGAGACTTCATTCCTTTCCACTGGGCAATTGTTGAGCTGTGCCAGTTCTCCCCTATCTCCTTAACTCCAAAATTTAGGGAAAGAGGTTTGTTGCATATGACACTCTTTTCTCCTGGAAACACCCCTGACTTCCTCTGACAAAATTTTCCTTCAGTTTCTCAGTGGCCTTTATTCAACAATGAATACTTTGGTGTGTTAATCCAAACCGATGTTGCTCTTTCCCAGATCATGGCCTGTTCTGTGTACATCCCCTTTGTGAAATGGTACTACTTACACCATTCTCCAAGGTGACTCTTTATTTCTGTCTACATGAAGAGCAACTGACAGCTATTTTCACTGAGGGAAAAAATAAGATATATGATAGGGCACCTGACTTCAACAGCATAAATGCATTTTTTAGGTATAAATGTTTACTTTGAGTTCATTTAAAGAGAGTATGGAGATAAAAAGGAGGGAGGAAGACTTGTGGATATCTGGAGTGAAGATGAGTACCATGGAAGGAGAAAAAAAGTAGTCTGAGGAAGAAGTTTGCCTTACTCACTTAATACATTTTTTTTTAATACTCACTTTAAATATCAGTAAGTAGAATGTCAGGTGAGAAGCAGAAGTCTTTTATAATGTGGTGATATGCCCCCTTCATAGGAAAAATCCTATTCAGTACTTTGAAGCTTGTTTTATTTCACCTGGATGAATTTCAGAGCCTTCCCCTTCCCCCTTTTTTAATACTCAGTCTAACCAGGAAGAGCTATTGATTGCAAAGTGTAAAATGATTCTGATTAACTTTGCAGTGCTGCAGGCAAAGCTTATTTAAGAAACATTTAACCTTAGGAACCCATAGTTCAAGTCTCTATCTGCACCAACCAATTTTCATTTTGTCTCTGGCTAGTCAATAATCTCTTTAATTTCTTTAACTTGCTTTTCTAAGCTGGTGATGTATTCAGTTACTGTCACTGACAAGCACCATCTAAATAATGACACAAATAAGCAAAGTGATTTAGGAGGTGGTTTGTTGGCTTTGGTACAACAGACAGAAGAACTGGTTGGTACAGAGTTGCTAGCAGGTAGGTAGGTAAGTAGGTAGGTAACAGCAAGAATAAGTTGTTATGTTCTATTATTATAGTAATTTTCACAAGATAATTCTATAGTTTCCATACATTTTGTTTCCAGGCTTCAGTCTAGATATTTACTGATTATCTTGAGCTCACTACACTTTTTTTTTTATTGTGATCAATTTGCTTTTATAACCATGTATTAAGTTCCTAATTGAGTTCCTAATTGTTACAGTGTTTTTTATTTCTTCAACATCCACCCAAGTCTTTTTCATATATTAAAGTTCTCTTTTGAGGTGGCTCACATTATTTTCTATTTTCTGAAACATATACAGTGCTCGCTTCGGCAGCACATATACTAAAATTGGAATGAAACATATACATTAGTTATTGTGAAATATGTATCAGTAACTAGGTCTCCTTTGAGTTTGTTCTAATTGTCTGTATTTTCTTTTGGTCTTATTTTTTTTGGTGTGCCTGGTTATTTTGATTAAATGTTAGACACTGTGATGAAAAACTGTAGAGGCTTTGAACTAAGTTATCTTCCTCCATAGTGGATTCATCCTATCCTCTGGCATGCAGCAGAAGGTTGGATCAACTCAACCAAGTTTCAGACTGCTGACTCAGTTTAGTGTGCAGTCTTTATGTAAGGCTTGTTCTACTTCTGGTTTTCTTCCACTCATCCACCTTCAGTTGTTTTAATCCACAGCCTGGAGCTTCCTAAGACCTATCTAACTTTGCAGGTCATAAACTCTAACTTTTGCTTCCTAGCATAAAGGGATGGACAAAATTCTCATATGCCTTTCAACCATTTTCAACTTATGCTTCTTGGTATTTTGCTTTTCTCAGGTTAATCTGCAAAGGACTCAAGAATAAAATGAGGTCCAAGTATTAGGTTTAATTTTTTGGACCTCACTTCCCTCTTAGATCTTATTTCCTCAATACCTGGCTACCTTGGCAACCTTGAACTTCAAGTTTTGTCTTCACTGAGCTGATGAGATTGCCTGAAAATACCCTCCATCTCTTATCAACTATATCTTGCCTTCCTATCCAGCTCATTTCCTCTCAAATGTCCTAGGATATATCAGAAAGCAAAAATTTGAGTTAACTTCAATTATTTTTCCTTCTCTCTACAATCTGGACCCCTCAATTTTTTCTGTCAGTAAAGCTCTGATGCCAACAAATAGATGTTTTGTATTTCATGGGACTTTCAACATTTTTTCTCTAGGAACACTGGTATGCTATAAGCTATAGCATCTACAAACAAGAGAAATTTCCTGGTCAACCTTTTAACATATGATTTGTTATCAAAGATTGCTTGATAATATTTATTTCCATTTTGGTGTTTTAGATATGATTGTTTTTAAAATTTATCCATTTATGTTGTGTGAAAAAAAGGAAACCCTCTTAAGAAATATGTACTTCCAAATATGTCATAACTCCAGAATTTTAGAATTTGGATTTCTCTGGATGAAATTCTCCATCTTTGATTTCAGGCCAAAGGAAGATATTTTGGAAGAAAAAAAAAAAAACTATGTCAATTCATTATGTTGTTTTTGTGTGTGTGTGTTCCATTGTTTATAAATATGAGTGTGTAAGTACACATACATATATAAAGCTTAGACAGCTAACAGAATTGTTTTTCAAGTAGAGGTAACACTGAAGCATCTACTAGTCTCTAGACAAGAAATAATAAAGTTTGATTTTAATTTTTAATTTATTTTCATATAATTTTCTGCCTTTTAACACTTACATATTCTGTCATTAAATTCTCAGTTTTTATAGTTTAACAGTATATTCTCTGTAGTACATATATTATATAGCTTTTCTGTAGCTACTCATTAACATTCATAATACTTATAATTAGGAAAGCTTTAGAAGTCTTTTTCAATAGGAAGGGAACCAAATTGAAAAATGCATGGGAATAAGAAGGGAGATACTGACAATTGGTTGAAATCAGTCACTTATTAAGGAGAGTAAAACTGTTTTTCTAAAATATAAAAGCGATCATAAGAAACCATAATATTTGGAAGATATGAAATTAATATTGTCAAAGAAATTCTGGGTTCTCCAAATTTAAAAATGTCTGAGAAAACAGATATTGTGATAAAAGCATTATAAGGGCCATTTCATTTGGGTTAATTGGTTTCTTAGCTACTGACATGATTATTTCAAAGGATTCTGAAAATCATACAAGATTATGTAGTATAGAAGAAAGTAACTTATTTTAAGGGGAATGGTTTTGTGTAATAGTTTTTAGTTCACTGAAAGTCTAAGTCTTTCCTTTGATATATTTGAACATAGTAAGCAAACTATTTTAAAACTTGTGTGTGATAGCTCTGATTAGCATCCCTTATATGTCTATAGATCTGTTTCTATAGTTGCTCTGTTTCTCTCAATTTTTAATCACACTGCCTTGTCTTCTCATATATGGTTAGTTTTGATTGAGCGTTAGACATTGTATTTAAAAAATTGAGGAGATAAATTGAGGCCTGGCTTATGGTAGCTTCCTGCTGAGAATTACATTTGTGTCTGGAAGCTAAGGGTACTAGCCATCCCAGGTCACATTCATCCAATCAAGAATTGAAATAATCCCCAAATAGGCTTAGACCTTGCCAAGATTGATTGATTTCTGGTTTACTCTTGCCTGTAGGGAGTATGTCGCTTCAGAATCCTAATTGAAAGCTGGGAAGTTTCTCCAGGGACTTACTTCCCCCATTGCTGAGTCCCCAGTTTTAATTTGTATTTCCCTATACTTGTGAGAGTTTGGTCATCCAGCTCAATAACTTAGCTTTTTAGTTTTTTTTCTCTTTTTTTCTGAAACTGGAAGAGACTCTTAGAAGAAAAACAATCTCAAGTGTTGATTTCAACTTTCAAGATTTATTTCTTTTCTTGGATCTTGACACTATAATTTTTCAATGAGATATTAATTCTCCATTGCATTCAAATCTTTTTTATACATATTTTTTAAGTTGTTCTCAGTGGGAGATTTGATATGAAATACCTAGGTTATCATTACTGCAATAGAACACCCTAAGAATCGTTAAATATGAATAGAAGTTATTTTTTCCTGCCACCCTAAAATGTGGAACCAGATTTTGCCCAAATTATTCACTGAAGAGACAATCTGGATCATATACTATTCATTTTATTACATCAGATTTTAAAAATTTGTTGTATGTTTAACCTAATATGTTAAGTAATACAGAAATATATTAATAAAAAGCTAAAATTTCTCTCCTCCTCACTTCCTCACATCCTTGACCAATCTCTGTCCTTTGAAGTAGCCAATGTTCAGCACGTATATATCTACACTTATTTTTATATATATGTACAAACTTACACACACATTTATTTTTAAGAAATGAAAGATTATAGCATATTCATCGTGCTAATTTATTTTAATAAATTTCTATATAAGTTATCCAACAGGCACTTAAAAAGATACATACAGAACTTTATCAATTTTTGGCTGACACAGTAATTCTGTAAAATAAGCAAAATTGGAGATTTTTCTTTTTGCAGCAAGATGTGTTTTAATGCTCACGTGTCTTTCATTATCTTCTTTCATTAGTTTCAAAGGGCAAAGTCCTTATAAAACTTTGACTTGAGTGACTTCTAAGTTCTCTGAGTATCCCATTCCAAAAGCAGAAGCTTCTGGGAATGAGTAGCATGCAGTGCTCTTTAAGGGCTGCATTACATTAGGCAAAATATGTTTGCAAGCTTGGAGGCTTTATGGACTGTAGAAGAAATTTTACACACAGACACATATTCAATACATATATGTATTAAATATATAAAATAAGTCATATATATTTATAATTAGATTTCTAATTAATTCCTAATTAATTAGAATTCTACACCAGTTTTATTATATATGTATATACTCACACAAATCCATAGTATATGAAGACAAACATTACATTCATATGAGATTTGATACACAAACTCTGTTTTTTTACTCTGAGCTCTTGACTGTCCCTGCAATCCACTGTACTTCAATTTCTTCAGTTTCATTACATTCACATTTTTTTTGATCTTTCCATTTTCTCAGAATTCTGTATTTTGTTACCTGTTTTGTTTGTACTTTGGTGCCCAATTCTACTCCACAATGTGTTAGAACAAGGCTGACAAAAACTGTACTTTCCTATTCAAATTTCCATTTTTTTCTTCAATTGGGAAAAAAGTCATTTGAGTCTCACAAATTGTCTTAACATCTCAAGAGTTTTTTGAATTTCTATCAATTTTAGGCTGATAGGTTAAGAGGATGCATGATTATCCTGTAGAAGTTCTGTCCTAAGTATTTGACCAGTTAAATAGAAATTTCATCTAAAGTGGGTTTGGGTGCCTAGGTGGCTCAGTCGGTTAAGCGTCCGACTCTTGATTTCTGCTCAGGGCTGTAAGCATGGAGCCTACTTAAGATTCTCTCTCTCTCCCTCTCCCTCTGCCACACCCCCATTTCCCTCTCTAAAAAGAAAATGGGTAATCATACAATATGATTCATACATTAATATAAATGTATATATACACACATATCTTATACAATGTACACAAGTATTTTACACATTTTATTTTACTGTGACTATATATATGTAGAGTTTTGGCCAATCTATCAATACACTTCAAGTTCTTACTTGGCATTAATCAATCTTCTTTATTACAATAATTGGAATTTGGCATTATCAGTTGGGATGCTCTGTTATACTTATTGTGTAAATATTCCAATAATCCATTACATACATTTTTCACATTTGGCTTATTTAAAGATTAATGGGAATTTAAAGATACTTGTAGTGCAATTTAAAAGAGGAAAGCTTATCATTTTTTTTTCCTCACACTTAATGTGACAGCATTTTTTTTAGTAACTCATTTTTACTGGGTTTTTATTAAGAACTCAACTTAGTTTTCAGGGATATGACAATTCTTCCTTTATTGCCCTCCTAGTTCATCTTAAAACTTGATTAGTTTTGGGAACAAACACAACTGGTCCTTATTAAGCATGCAGATCAACAGGTGATAGTAGACGTGGGTAAATATGCTAAAGGAAGCTTGTCCACCGGTATTGAATACACCAGGGACCACACGCTCTTCAAGCAGTGGAACCCCCTTGTAAATGAATGGAGAGTCGGATAAAAGAGTTTCATTTTGCTGTAGAGGATACCTTTTTCCATCCATTAAATCTCCAAAATAGGCCTGGGGGAGATATCTGATGTTAGAAAAATGCCTTCTTCTCCTATTGGCCTATGCTATGGAAAGCTATTTTAATCAAATACTGCTACAAAATAGTTTCCAGATTTTACCTAAATAACTTTTGTAAGTCTTTTCATTTAGTTTACTTCTCTAGAAATTGCTGAAATTGTTGATGCTATTCCTGGAAATTGTTATGCATTTTACATTTTCTGTTTCAAAATTGTGTCTGCATTGTAGGCGATTCTCTGGCTACCCAAGAAATTTAATATTTTATTGTACAGTTATACTATACTAAAATATTACAGTTATACTATACTAAAATATTATAGTATACTAAAATACTATATTATTTTTCTTACTAGAAATTTCATAATTCAAAGGTTGTATCCAAACAAACAAAAAAAATGATCTTTTTGACCAACATGGTCAGCTAAATTTAGCAATAAATTGATAGCTCCCTTCCCCCAATCTCTTGTCTGTTAATTGAAATCTTTGAACCAACCAACTGTATTGGCCTCCCCTTAACATCACCTAAGCAGGTTTATTTCACAGTCTGGTTACCATGGAGTCTGACTCACATAAACACACCCAGAGCTCATTTGCAAATTCTCACACTAAATACTAAATTAAAGTATGCTTTTGATCAACAAGTTTTACCAACCCATAAATCTCCTACATGACTGTAAAAAGAGATAGAGTTCCTTAAAACCATGGTCACATAATCATGAACTTGACTACTTTCTCCCAGCCCATTTCATGTCTATAGGCAAAAATATAAATACATTAAAATACAATTCTACAAGCTTCCCATGCTTCTTTGGGTTCCAGTGTTGGGTGTAATTGAAATAAGCCCTGGGTGATCTGTTGTTAACATCTTTTTAAGAAAGCCATGAAAATCACAGTGACTTAAAAATGAAACTCATGAATTCGTTTTAAAGTTCACATAAATCTGAAACTTGAAGTTAAACTTGAAGTTCACATGAAACATAAGAACTGGAAACCCTAGGGTTTCTTAGCTTGTTGGTTATTCTAGTTCTGTCAGTTCTGAGTGACCAGACCAACTTCCTTTGGAACATTGAATTATGAAAGGCATCTAGTTCTGTATAACTTCTGTGCACATTAGTAAAAATCTTAAAATTCTTCAAGAAATGATGAGTGAACATTTTGTGGCTTTTCATCTCTGATATGTGAGTTTCTTTTTTTGGTTCTAAATACTGATTCTATTACTGATTGAGGGTTTGAGAGAACATGTTCATTGAACAGACTTCTTCACTCTTACAGGACATTGCCCTCTTCCACTATGGTTAAAGTACCCTTCCTGACACTCCACTCCTTTACCAGGCTCTGTAGACTCCTGCTGGGTACTCCCTTTGGATACCATGCTCTCTGTTGAGCATCCACCCACTATGCATCTGCTAGGGAACATTTCTGCCCCATTGAATGTGCCCTCAGATATCCTTCCATTAGGAGCTTCCAACTGATTAGTCCAAGTCCTATGATGACAAAGCTACATGGCCATCCATGGCAAAGTGGAATAAAATATTTCTCCTTTCTTGGTTGCACAGTGTTGAAAATATCACAAAGCATGATTGTTCTGCCAGATATAGGGTAGGCTTTTCAAATAAATTGTTATTTTAGTTTTTAATCCCCCCTACCATGCCTCTTGTTGAATCGGGAGGAAGTATGAATATCAGACATCATTCAGAAGACTAAGGCTTTGTTAGTGGGTCAGTTCATAGTCCTCTGCTCCAATACTGCTCAAAGTGACTTCTCCCCCCACAAGAGGCTCTTAATTTTGCTGCTACAAATAGATTTTTGTGGCATCCCACTTCATTCCTCCAGTCCATAAACTGAGGTTTTGTTTTTGTTTCATTTTATGTATGTCTGTATGTATTTTTCCAGCTTTATTGAAATATAATTGACATACAACATTACTTAAATTGGGTGGGGGCCAGGGACTAGGAGGTAGGGGAAATGGGGAGATGTTGCTCAAAGGATACAAATGTGCAGTTATATGATGAATAAGTTTTAGGAATTGAATGTATAGCATGGTGACTATAGTTAACAATACTATACTACATGCTTGAAAGTTGCTAGGACAGTAGATCCTGAATGTTCCCATCACACACAAAAACAATGGTAATTTTGTGAGGTCATGGATGTATTAACTAACCTTGATTATTTATATATTTTTTGTTATTGTTTGGCTGTTTAAATTCTTCATTCCACTCTCATTTGGCATAAGTCTTTTATTCTCAAGAAATAGTGTTGGCTTTTCTGCAAAGAGATTTCAATTGTACAAGCATCCCCAGATCACCAGATGTATCCTCGTGTATTTGAACCTAGCAGTGAAGTGAGCTTGGATTTTTTCATGGGAAGCTCCTCAGCTTCCACTCCACTGGGCTTATGGAAGGTTTGGCCAACTATTTGCTAGACATGGCAAACTCTATGTGAATACTACTAAGACTCAAATCTGGACACTTCCCTGCTTTGCTACATTTACAATAGGCCTACAGGTTATGCATTATAAGCTGGTTTCTACAGTTCACCAAGCTTGTCCCTAAAGAGTTTGAGGAACTTGTTTAGGGCCTCTTACATCCAGTGAGCTACACTAAAGATCCTGAAGCCAGGCTCCTATCTACTGCATCTCATTATACTTTTACAACTGGGATATGGAAGGCAAATCATTGCCCTTCTGAGGGAAAATTGTCTCAGAAGCAGGTGGGAGAAATGATCTCCAGTTTCTTTTTTTTTTTTATTTTTTAATTATTATGTTAATCACCATACATTACATCATTAGTTTTTGACGTAGTGTTCCATGATTCATTGTTTGTGCATAACACCCAGTGCTCCATGCAGAACGTGCCCTCTTTAATACCCACATGAGGCTAACCCATCCTCTCACTCCCCTCCCCTCTAGAACCCTCAGTTTGTTTTTCAGAGTCCATCATCTCATGGTTCATCTACCCCTCTAATTCCCCCCTTCATTCTTCCCCTCCTACTATCTTCTTCTTCTTTTTTTTTTTCTTAACATATATTGCATTATTTGTTTCAGAGGTACAGATCTGTGATTTAACAGTCTTGCACAATTCACAGCACTCACCATAGCACATACCCTCCCCAGTGTCTATCACCCAGCCACCCCATCCCTCCCACCCTACCCCCCACTCCAACAACCCTCAGTTTGTTTCCTGAGATTAAGAATTCCTCATATCAGTGAGATCATATGATACATGTCTTTCTCTGATTGACTTATTTCACTTAGCATAACACCCTCCAGTTCCATCCACGTCGTTGCAAATGGCA
>NW_027841618.1:0-2191 GCF_054177405.1 Leptonychotes weddellii
GAGGCTGTCACTCACCGGTGGTGTAGGATCCCCACGTCCAGGCACCCTCCCGCTGCCATTTATCCTCCGATATCTACCCGCAGGATCACGGCTCTCCGCTTCCTACCTCAAAACCAACTGCATGCGATATTCTGTTTGTAGAGATCCAGATCTTCTTACATTTCAGACTGGTATCGTGGGTGCTCAGAGTGGTCTGGTAGATATCCAGCTTAATTCCGGGGACCAGTTGAAATAGGGTCCCCTACTCCTCTGCCATCTTTTCCCCCCTCCCCTCAATACTTAGTTTTCTAAGCTAGAAATGAGGCAGGTCTTCGTAGTGAAGACTTTGGTTAATGTCTTCCTAAACTCTGGTAAATTGTCTTTATATTTATAGAGATTATTCTTTGGCATTTGAATTTTTGTTAGTGTTGTTGTTGTATTGGTGATTAGATTTTTTTCCTTCTGCCATTATGCTTTATAGGAAAGCTACAATTTGTTTTCCTCATAGTCAACTTATTGTTTCCTCTTAGCTCTGAGAGCCTTTTAATTAATTCATTTGGATTTTTTAAGCATATAAACACAGCATTTGTAAATAATGATAATTTGGTTTCAAATTCCAATATTGATTCTTTTCTAAAATTCTCATCTTATTGCATTAACCAGAAATTCCAGAAAATATTAAATAATAATGGGTTATAACAAGCAACTTTCTTTATCTCTGATTTTAACAAGAATGTCTTTAGTGTTTCACTATTAACATTTATTCTTGGATCCATCAAACATATACTGAACACATTCTAAGAGCTAGGTTCTGTGCTAGTGCTGGGGATACAAGGTGAAGAGGACACACAAGATCTAGGCTCCAAAAACATAAAACTGATTAGGGGTTTGAAATAGGCATTCTGTATAAAGTCAAATAATTAGTCCTGCCATTTTGTCACTAGGAGCAGAGGTAGCCTTAGAAACCCAGCTTTCTTAATTATTTTACATTTGTGATTAGGATTGGGTAACATATATTACCCAGTGGGTTTTTTTTTCAAGTTATTATTTAAATTCTACTTACCGTGTAATACTCGTTTCAGGAGTAGAATTTAGTGATTCATCACTTACATATAACACCCAGTGATCAACACAATAAGTGCCCTCCTTAATACCCATGATGCATTTAGCCCACCCCCCTGCTCACCTGCCCTCCAGCAATCCTCAGTTTGTACTCTCTAGCTTAGAGTTTCTTATGGTTTGTTTCGCTCTCTTTTTTTTTCCCTTTCCCATGTTCAACTGTTTTGTTTCTTAAATTCCAATATGAGTGAAATTATACGGTATTTGTCTATCTTGGACTGATTCATTTCACTTAGCATAATACACTCTAGTTCCATCTACATCATTGCAAATTGCAAGATTTCATTCTTTTTGATGGCTGAAATATTCCATTGTGTAGATTCCATGTAGAATATATATACCACATCTTATTTGTCCATTCATCAGTCAATGGACATTTGGACTCTTTCCATAATATGGCTATTGTTGATAATGCTGCTGTAAACATCAGGGTGCATATGCCCCTTCAAATTAGTACTGTTTTATCCTTTGGGTAAATACCTACTAATGCAATTGCTGCGTCCTAGGGTAGTTCTATTTTTAACTTTTTGAGGAACCTCTATACTGTTCTCCAGAGTGGCCGCACCAGTTTGCATTCCCACCAACAGTGCAAGAGGGTTCCCCTTTCTCTGCATTGTCACCAGCATCTGTTGTTTCCTGTGTTGTTGATTTTAGCCATTCTGACTGATGTGAGGTGGTATCTCATTGTTTTGATTTGTATTTCCCTGATGATGAATGATGTTGAGCATCTTTTCATGTATATGTTAGCCATCTGGATATTTTCTTTGGAAAAATGTTTGTTCTGCCCATTTCTTAACTAGATTATTTATATTTTAGGTGTTGAGTTTGATAAGTTCTTTATAGATTTTGGATACTAACCCTTTATCAGATATGTCATTTGCAAATATCTTCTCCCATTCTGTAGGTTGACTTTTGGTTTTGTTGATTGTTTTCTTCACTGTGCAGAAGCTTTTTATATTGATGAAATCCTAATAGTTCATTTTTGCTTTTGATTCCCTTACCTCCAGAAATATGTCCAGTAAGATGTTGCTATGCCTGAGGTCAAAGAGGTTGCTGTCTGTGTTCTCCTCTAGGATTTTGATGGTTTCCTGTC
>NW_027841619.1:0-265 GCF_054177405.1 Leptonychotes weddellii
ATCTTTGGGGTAAATACCTAGTAGTGCAATTGCTGGGTTGTAGGGTAGCTCTATTTTTAATGTCTTTTTTTTTTTTTTTTAAAGATTTTATTTATTTATTTGAGAGAGAGAATGAGAGACAGAGAGCACGAGAGGGGAGAGGGTCAGAGGGAGAAGCAGACCCCCCGCTGAGCAGGGAGCCCGATGTGGGACTCGATCCTGGGACTCCAGGATCATGACCTGAGCCGAAGGCAGTCGCTTAACCAACTGAGCCACCCAGGCGCCC
>NW_027841620.1:0-265 GCF_054177405.1 Leptonychotes weddellii
GAGGCGCCCATGCGTGCTCCCAGTCGTCCTTCCGACGTGCAAGGACGTGTGTGATGAAGCTGGGGGTGACAGCCCGTACGTCCTGCCGTACGTCCTCACCCCACGTTTATTTCCCGTTGTGCGGTCATTTCCCTGCCGTGTTCTGTACCAAAGAGCTGTGTCCCCAGCTCTTGCCCGTGAGTCTGAGAACAGACGTACCAATTCTGGTTTCCCTTAGCAGACTCTTCCATCGCCAATTTCATGGCTCTTTGTTCAGCACATTGTG
>NW_027841621.1:0-265 GCF_054177405.1 Leptonychotes weddellii
CCCCGGGGTGGAAACCCGGAGCGCCGGGGTCCCGCGCACACGAACTGCAGCCCCCGGGATGGAAACTGAAGCGGCGGAGTCTCGTGTGCGAACTGGGAGCGACTGGAGGTTTTAGAAGCACAAAGGGCAGAGACGTGCCCCAACCTGGAGGCAGGACTGGGAGCGCTGTGGAGGGGCACACAACCCAGGACACTGCAGTTTATAGCAGCATGGACAGAAACGGAGACAGTGTGGCCTGGAGAGCTCACTGAAGAACAGACTACAG
>NW_027841622.1:0-265 GCF_054177405.1 Leptonychotes weddellii
ATGGGGATTAACATAAGAATAAAAAAAAAAATCCCAAAAAAAAAAAAAAAAAAAAAGAATTAGATAGTAAATATTTTCCATGAAGGCATCCATGGACAGTACATAAACAAATGAATGTAGCTCTGTCCCAATAAAACTTAATTTATAAAAATAGGCAGTAATCTGGATTTGGCCCATGAATGTAATTTGTCAATACTTGGTCTATCATATCCTGAACATACATCTCCACACATCTTTTTCTTTGCCCTAAAAGCTCATTAAAATG
>NW_027841623.1:0-265 GCF_054177405.1 Leptonychotes weddellii
CCCTCCCCCCTCTCATGTACTCTCTCTCTCTCATTCTCGCTCTCTCAAATAAATAAATAAATCTTTAAAAAAAAAAAAAGCAATGGGCACAAAAGGTGTTTTGGTGACTCAAGTACATGCGCTGTTAAACTGAAAAACCAAATCTTTCCTTTTAAACGATTGGAAGAAAAGCTTTAAGTAAATACAACATATCTGAATCATGATAATCATAATCCATGTGATAATTAGCAAAGAGCAGAAATGATATAAAGTGTTTATATCTATT
>NW_027841624.1:0-265 GCF_054177405.1 Leptonychotes weddellii
TCTGCTTTATTGGAGAGAGGTTCAGCATTTGGGGTAATCCGCCCACCAACGAGGTGCCAGGTGTGATGAAAGTCTGTGGGTCTGAGACGTCTCACCGATGGAGTTCAACACACCAGTGCACAATTGTTTTCTAATTCTCACCTTTCTTCCCTGGACAACCAATAAGGAAATGAAATAAGGACTGTGCAGAAAGAGAAAGAATCCAGGACCCTCTGTTTGTCCACCTTTTTTGTTTCTAAGGCCTGTTAACTCTTGTCTCTGCCTC
>NW_027841625.1:0-265 GCF_054177405.1 Leptonychotes weddellii
GGAGGGCACATTCTGCATGGAGCACTGGGTGTTATGCACAAACAATGAATCATGGAACACTACATTTAAAACTAATGATGTAATGTATGGGGATTAACATAAGAATAAAAAAAAAGAAAGAAAGAAAATTTCACAGAAGGAATTCTACTCAATAACAATCTGAGACTGAGGAAAGAAAGCTCCACAACTAAATCAAAGAGAAACTAAAAGATAACAGCTTATTTAAAGATATATGTTCAGATGGTTTTATGTTATTTGCTATATC
>NW_027841626.1:0-265 GCF_054177405.1 Leptonychotes weddellii
AGCCTGGTGATGGGTATTGAGGAGGGCACATCCTGCATGGAGCACTGGGTGTTATGCACAAACAATGAATCATGGAACACTACATCTAAAACTAATGATGTAATGTATGAGGATTAACATAAGAATAAAAAAATTAAAAAAAAATCATTATGTCTTCTAATTTGTTTTAATTGTTGACTCTTCGGATCAGTGATTTCTTACTGGCTTTGGTGGATTCCCGTTTTGCTGTGGAGCCCAACTCCTTGGTTAATTCAGATTTTTATTG
>NW_027841627.1:0-265 GCF_054177405.1 Leptonychotes weddellii
GGAGGATGGGTTAGCCTGGTGATGGGTATTGAGGAGGGCACATTCTGCATGGAGCACTGGGTGTTATGCACAAACAATGAATCATGGAACACTTCATCTAAAACTAATGATGTAATGTATGGGGATTAACATAAGAATAAAAAAAAAAAAGAAACCTGTTTTGTAAAACACTACTCAGCAATACAAAGGAATGAACTAATGGTCATGCATCAACATAAATGAATCTCAAAATGATTATCCTGAGTAGAACACACCAGATGTTAAA
>NW_027841628.1:0-265 GCF_054177405.1 Leptonychotes weddellii
GACCGAGGGAGACGGCGTGTCCTCGTCCTAATCTAGAAGCTTGTCCTCGGCTCGGGCACTCACACTGGCCACCGGCCACACAGCTGACGAATGGCTTCACTCGCGACCCTGGGGTCTGCATCGGCCTCTCCTCTGTGCCCTAGAAAGTGATCATCCTGTGGCATCCCTGACAGCCCCTCGTCCTCCACGGGCCCTGGCCCGGAGCTACAGAGACCTTGCGCTGCATGCTGGCTGTCCTGAAGGCGACAGCCCCTCCGCGTGGCTT
>NW_027841629.1:0-2190 GCF_054177405.1 Leptonychotes weddellii
GTTAATTGTAGGAGACCTCAATACTCCACTCTCAGCAATAGACAGATCATCTAAGCAGAAAATCAACAAAGAAACAAGAGCTTTGAATGACACACTGGACCAGATGGACCTCATAGATATATACAGAACATTCTACCCTAAAACAATAGAATACTCATTCTTCTCGAGCTCACATGGAACTTTCTCCAGAATAGACCACATACTGGGTCACAAATCAGGTCTCAACTGATACCAAAAGATTGAGATTATTCCCTGCATATTCTCAGACCATAATGCTTTAAAACTCGAACTCAATCACAGGAAAAAACTTGGCAGAAATTTGAACACTTGGAAGCTAAAAACCACTCTGCTCAAGAATGTTTGGGTCAACCAGGAAATCAAAGAAGAACTTAAACAATTCATGGAAATCAATGAGAACAAACACACATTGGTCCGAAAGCTATGGGGTACTGCAAAGGCAGTCCTAAGGGGGAAATACATAGCTATCCAAGCCTCACTCAAAAAAATAGAAAACTCCCGAATTCATCAATTAACTCTACACCTTAAAGAACTAGAGACAAAGCAACAAGTGAGGCCTAAGTCACGCATTAGAAGAGAAATAATTAAGATTAGAGCATTTATCAATGAATTAGAAACCAGAAACACAGTATATCAGATCAATGAAACTAGAAGTTGGTTCTTGAAAGAATTAATAAGATCAATAAACCACTGGCCACACTATCCAAAAGAAAGGAGGAAGGACCCAAATTAATAAAATTATGAATGAAAGGGGAGAATCACGACTAACACCAAGGAAATAGAAACAATTATTCGAAATTATTATCAACAACTATACTCCAATAAGCTGAGCAACCTGGATGAAACGGATGCCTTCCTGGAAACCTATAAACTCCAAGACTGAAACAGGAAGAAATCGACAGCCTGACTACGCCAATAACCAGTAACGAGATTGAAATAGTGATCAAAAACTTCCCAAAAAAGAAGAGTCCAGGGCCTGATGGATTCCCTGGGGAATTCTACCAAACATTCAAAGAAGAAATAATACCTATTCTACTGAAGCTGTTTCAAACAATAGAAACAGAAGGAAAGCTTCCAGACTCTTCTATGAAGCCAGCATTACCTTAATCTCCAAACCAGACAAAGACCCCATCAGAAAGAATTTCAGATGGATATTCCTGATGAATACAGATTCCAAAATCCTCAACAAAATCCTAGCTAATAGGATCCAACAATACATTAAAAGGATCACCCACCATGACCAAGTGGGATTTATCCCCAGGATGCAAGCGTGGTTGAACATTTGCAAATCAATCAATGTGATAGAACACATTAATAAGAGGAGAAAAAAGAACTATATGGTCCTCTCAATTGATTCAGAAAAAGCATTTGACAAGATACAGCATCCTTTCCTGATTAAAACTCTTCAGATATAGGGATGGAAGAAACATTCTTCAAGTTCATAAAATCCATCTATGAAAAACCCACAGTGAATAACATCCTCAATGGGGAAAAGTGGAGAGCCTTTCCCTTAAGATCAGGAACATGTCAAGGATGCTCACTCTCACCACTATTGTTCAACAAAGTACTAAAACTCCTAGCAACAGCAATCAGACAACAAAAAGAAATAAAAGATATTCAAATTGGCAAAGAAGTCAAACTCTCTCTTTTTTAGATGACATGATACTTTAAGTGGAAAACCCAAAAGACTCCACCCCCAATTTACTAGAACTCATACAGCAATTCAGTAATGTGGTAGGATACAAAATCAATGCACAGAAATCAGTTGCTTTCTTATACACTAACAATGCAAGTGTAGTAAGAGAAATGAGAGAAATGACTCCATTTACAATAGAACCAGAAACAATAGATAACTCGGAATAAACCTAACCAAATATGTAAAGGATCTATACTTAAGGAAATACAGAACACTCATGAAAGAAATTGAAGAAGACACAAAAAGATGGAAAAATATTCCATGCTCATGGATCGGGAAGAATAAACATTGTTAAAATGTCTATGCTACCCAGAGAAATCTATACCTTCAACGTCATCCCGATCAAAATTCCAATGACATTTTTCAAAGTGCTGGAACAAACAATACTAAAATTTGTATGGAATCAGAAAAGACCCTGAATCGTCAAGGAAATGTTGAAAAGACAAACAAAGCTGGGGGCACCACGTTGCCTGATT
>NW_027841630.1:0-265 GCF_054177405.1 Leptonychotes weddellii
CCCCCCGTTAGGATGACGTGCGCAGACCCTCATCTGACTGCTGTGCAGGACGCCACACCCCAGCCTGCTCCCCTGCAGAGCCTGGCGCGTGCCTTCCCCGCCCAGAGTGAGGGTCTTGAGCAGCATGCGCCCCTCCGAGATAAACCCCAAAGCCGTGGGAGGGGAGAGGCTTCGGCCGTGTGGTTTCCCACTTCTGAGCAAGAGCCTGGCCCCTGGCCAGCGTTTTGTGCTCCTGGAGCCCCTGGCTCCGCCTCTCTCCGTGCAC
>NW_027841631.1:0-265 GCF_054177405.1 Leptonychotes weddellii
ACGTACTGACACAGCAAGACCACGAAGCAGCGCCTGGCAGAGTATGGGGGGACCCACAGCTGCCCGCTCCACCAGAGTGACACCCCTCTCTTCCTCCTCTCAATACAAGCCAGAGGATCGCTACTTTGCAACACTGACTCCCGCTTCAGGTCTTCAGCCTGGGTTGACCCACTTGTCAGGGATTCTGAGAAGGGGGAGTTCTGGGACATTTGCAGGAGGTGTAGGCACTTGGAACTAACAGCCCTGTGGCTGGCAACGACTCAGC
>NW_027841632.1:0-265 GCF_054177405.1 Leptonychotes weddellii
GTTGGGTGAAAAAGGATAGGGAATAGAGAAGTGGAAAAACAAACAAACAAAAAATGTTTTAAAGGTTAAAAACGAATTATTGTAATAAAAATCTTTTCAGTGAAGGTGTAGTAGCTGATCAATTGGAAACAGATTGCCAAATCAAATTTTGCAAGCAAAAGTTTTTTGTTTTGTTTTTTTTTAAAGATTTTATTTATTTATTTGAGACAGAGAGAATGAGAGAGACAGAGAGCACATGAGAGGGGGGAGGGTCAGAGGGAGAAGC
>NW_027841633.1:0-265 GCF_054177405.1 Leptonychotes weddellii
AAAAAAAAATTAATTTGGTTTATTGACTATGTTGCATTCCATGGAAAGTGTCATCCTATAACAAGAGGCTTGGGGCACCTGGGAGGCTCAGTCTCTTGAGCGTCCGTCCAGCTCTTGATTTCAGCTCAGGTCACGATCTCAGGGTTGTGGGATCGAGCCCCGTGTCGGGCTCCGTGCTCCGTGCAGAGTCTGCTTGAGATCCTCTTCCTCCGCCTCCCCCTGTTCAAGCTCTTTCTCTAGAATAAATAAATCTTAAAAAAAAAAA
>NW_027841634.1:0-265 GCF_054177405.1 Leptonychotes weddellii
TGGTGCTGGCTGCTCTTCTCTTCCCTGGTCACAGCTGGACGCCGTCCTAACCAACTCGAGACTGTCTGCTCCTTTGCTCCCTGCTCCTATCACGGCCCCTCTCCTAGCCCCAGGGACCCTCCAGGCCAGGGACAGGGCCCCGTGGGGAAGGGAGGCAGTCCTGCCCCCACCGCTCACCATACTTCTGCTTGAGGAACAGCGAGGACCCGCAGCACTGCAGCTCCCCCTTGGCCATGATGGCCACGCGGTCCCCCAGCAGGTCAGC
>NW_027841635.1:0-265 GCF_054177405.1 Leptonychotes weddellii
GGGGGAGGGTCAGAGGGAGAAGCAGACTCCCTGCTGAGCAGGGAGCCCAATGCGGGACCCGATCCAGGGACTCCAGGATCATGACCTGAGCCGAAGGCAGTCGCTTAACCAACTGAGCCACCCAGGTGCCCAAGAGACTCTTAAATATAGGGAACAAACAGAGGGTGGGTGGAGGGGACATGAGTGGGGGCGTAGGGTAACTGGGTGATGGGCATTAAGGGGGGCACTTGATGGAATGGGCACTGGGTGTTATATGCAACTGATG
>NW_027841636.1:0-265 GCF_054177405.1 Leptonychotes weddellii
GATTGTTTTCAAGCAGCTTAGTGGCCATCGTTAGCCTCAAAGCTCCTAGGAAGCTCGAAGTTTGCCACTTTAAGAAAGGAACTGAGAACCACAACTACAGCTACTCGAATACCATCCTGGCTGTGAAGATGAACAGGCAGAGGCTAATAGTATGCCTGGAGGAGTCTCAATATACACAACCTTCGGGACGTGAAAGTCCTGCACACGATCAGGGAGACCCCTCCCAACCCTGCAGGCTTGTGTGCACTGTCCACACACAACGACA
>NW_027841637.1:0-265 GCF_054177405.1 Leptonychotes weddellii
GTTGGGTGAAAAAGGATAGGGAATAGAGAAGTGGAAAAACAAACAAACAAAAAATGTTTTAAAGGGTAAAAACGAATTATTGTAATAAAAATCTTTTCAGTGAAGGTGTAGTAGCTGATCAATTGGAAACAGATTGCCAAATCAAATTTTGCAAGCAAAAGTTTTTTGTTTTGTTTTTTTTTAAAGATTTTATTTATTTATTTGAGACAGAGAGAATGAGAGAGACAGAGAGCACATGAGAGGGGGGAGGGTCAGAGGGAGAAGC
>NW_027841638.1:0-265 GCF_054177405.1 Leptonychotes weddellii
TCATTCTTTTTGACGGCCAAGTAATATTCCATTGTATATATACACCACTCATCAGTAGATGGACATTTTGGGCTCTTACCATAATTTGGCTACTATTGATAATGCTACTATAACATTGGGGTACACGTGCCCCTTTGAATCAGAATTTTTGTATCCTGTGGGTAAATACCTAATAGTGCAATTGCTGGGCCATAGGATAGCTCTATTTTGAACTTTTTGAGGAAGCTCCACACTGTTTTCCACAGTGGCTGCACCAGTTTGCATT
>NW_027841639.1:0-265 GCF_054177405.1 Leptonychotes weddellii
CGGGGAGGGTCAGAGGGAGAAGCAGACTCCCTGCCGAGCAGGGAGCCCGATGCGGGACTCGATCCCGGGACTCCAGGATCATGACCTGAGCCGAAGGCAGTCGCTTAACCAACTGAGCCACCCAGGCGCCCACTCTCTCCCCCCATTCTATAAGTTGTTCTTTATTTTTATTTTTATTTTTTTAAAGATTTTTATTTATTTTTTGACAGAGAGAGAGAGGGAACACAAGCAGGGAGAGGGAGAAGCGGGCTTCCCGCAGAGCAGG
>NW_027841640.1:0-2190 GCF_054177405.1 Leptonychotes weddellii
ATCTGTGTCTTTGGGGTAAATACCCAGGAGTGCAATTGCTGGGTCATAGGGTAGCTCTATTTTTAAATTTTTGAGGCACCTCCACACTGTTTTCCAAAGTGGCTGTACCAACTTGCATTCCCACCAACAGTGTAAGAGGGTTCCCCTTTCTCCACAACCTCTCCAACATTTGTTGTTTCTTTCCCTGTCCATTTTTGCCCTCCTAACTGGTGTAAGGTATCTCAATGTGATTTTGATTTGGATATCCCTGATGGCTAATGATGATGAACATTTTCTCATGTGTTTGTTAGCCATTTGTATGTCTTCTTCAGAGAAGTGTCTTTTCATATCTTCTGCCCACTTTTTGACTTGATTATTTGTTTTTTGGGTGTTGAGTTTGAGAAGTTCTTTATAGATCTTGGATACCAGCCCTTTATCTGTAGTGTCATTTGCAAATATCTTCTCCCATTCTGTGGGTTGCCTCTTTGTTTAGTTGACTGTTTCCTCTGCTGTGCAGAAGCTTTTTATCTTGATGAAGTCCCAGAAGTTCATTTTTGCTTTTGTTTCACTAGCCTTTGGAGATATAGCTTGAAAGAAGTTGCTGTGGCCAATGTCAAAGAGGTTACTGCCTATGTTCTCCTCTAGGATTTTGATGGATTCCTGTCTCACATTGAGGTCTTTCATCCACTTTGAGTTTATCTTTGTGAATGGTGTTAGAGAATGGTCAAGTTTCATTCTTCTGCATGTGGCTGTCCAATTTTCCCAGCACCATTTATTGAAGAGACTGTCTTTTTTCCATTGCATGTTTTTTCCTGCTTTATCAAAGATTATTTGACCACAGAGTTGAGGGTCCATATCTGGGTTCTCTATTCTGTTCCATTGCTCTATATGTCTGTTTTTGTGCCAGTATCATGCTGTCTTGGTGATCACAGCTTTGTAATATAGCTTGAAATCGGGCAACGTGATGGCCTCAGCTTTGTTTTTCTTTTTCAATATTTCCTTGGCGATTCAGGGTCTTTTCTGATCCCATACAAATTTTAGCATTGTTTGTTCCAGCACTTTGAAAAATGTCATTGGAATTATGATCGGGATGGCACTGAAGGTATAGATTGCTCTGGGTAGCACAGACATTTTAACAATGTTTATTCTTCCGATCCATGAGCATGGAATACTTTTCCATCTTTTTGTGTCTTCTTCAATTTCTTTCATGAGTGTTTTCTAGTTCCTAGAATATAGATCCTTTACGTCTTTGGTTAGGTTTATTCCGAGGTATCTTACGGTTTTGGGTGCTATTGTAAATGGAAGCGTTTCTCTAATTTCTCTTTCTATAGTTGCATTTTTAGTGTATAAGAAAGCAACTGATTTCTGTGCATTGATTTTGTATCCTGCCACATTACTGAATTGCTGGATGATTTCTAGTAATTTGGGGGTGGAGTCTTTTGGGTTTTCCACATAAAGTATCATGTCGTCTGGAAAAGGAGAGTTTGACTCCTTCTTTGCCAATTTGAATACCGTTTATTTCTTTTTGTTGTCTGATTGCTATTGCTAGGACTTCTAGTACTATGTTGAACAATAGTGGCGAGAGTGGGCATCCTTGACGTGTTCCTGATCTTAAGGGAAAGGCTCTCAATTTTTCCCCATTGAGGATAATATTCGCTGTGGGATTTCAAGATGGATTTTATGAACTTGAGGAATGTCCCTCTATCCCTATACTCTGAAGAATTTTAATCAGGAAAGGATGCTGTATTTTGTCAAATGCTTTTTCTGCATCAACTGAGAGGACCATATGGTTCTTCTCCCTCATCTTATTAATGTGTTCTATCACACTGATTGATTTGTGAATGTTGAACTACCCTTGTATCCCGGGGATAAATCCCTACTGGTCGTGGTGGATGATCCTTTTAATGTATTGTTGGATCCCACTAGCTAGGATTTTGTTGAGGATTTTGGCGTCCATATTCATCAGGGATATTGGTCTGAAATTCTCCTTTTTGATGGGGTCTTTGCCTGGTTTGGGGATTAAGGTAATGCTGACCTCATAGAATGAGTTTGGAAGTTTTCCTTCTGTTTCTATTTTTTGAAACAGCTTCAGTAGAATACATATTATTTCTTCTTTGAATGTTTGGTAGAATTCCCCAGGGAATCCATCAGGCCCTGGACTCTTGTTTTTTGGGAGGTTTTTAATCACTGCTTCCATCTCGTTACTGGTTA
>NW_027841641.1:0-265 GCF_054177405.1 Leptonychotes weddellii
AGGAAATCTCACAGCACAGACGAAATATTTAGGAGAAAACACAAGGCTGTATGAACAAACTCTCCGCTTTCTTTGTAGCTTGCCACCCCTCCAATCAGAACTGAATTCTTCAGACTGGGGGTGTCTCTCCCCCGGAGGGAAGATCTTAGAGGAGAAACAAGATACTTTGGGTCCTAAAGAAAGAGTCCTGATTTTTCTCTGGGTTGAGCCCCCACGGAGGGTGGCAAAATCCCTAAGGAATTTGCGGATCCTAGAGAGACAACAC
>NW_027841642.1:0-265 GCF_054177405.1 Leptonychotes weddellii
GTTCTCATGGATATTAAACTGTATCAGTCAAGTGCATTCAAGTTTTCCCAGGATTTTTACACATACACACACACACACACCCCAAATGTACTTTCCAACTCAGTTGTTGAGGAAGATGAGCTTTGTTACATCAAAATATTGATTAAAAAGTCATGACACGGGACGCCTGGGTGGCTCAGTCGGTTAAGCGTCTGCCTTCAGCTCATGTCATGCTCCCAGGGTCCTGGGATCGAGCCCCACATCGGGCTCCCTGCTCAGCGGCAAG
>NW_027841643.1:0-265 GCF_054177405.1 Leptonychotes weddellii
AAATTAACCACTCAGGAAATGACAGATTTTGGTGAGGATGTGGAGAAAGGGGAACCCTCCTACACTGCTGACGGGAATGCAAGCTGGTGCAGCCACTCTGGAAAAACAGTATGGGGTTTCCTCAAAAAGTTGAAAATAGGGCTACCCTATGATTCAGCAATTGCACTACTGGGTATTAACCCCAAAGATACAAATGTAGGGATCCGAAGGGGCACCTGCACCCCAATGTTTATAGCAGCAATGTCCACAATAGCCAACATATGGA
>NW_027841644.1:0-265 GCF_054177405.1 Leptonychotes weddellii
TGGAAGAAGAGAACCATGAGCATAATATATTACTGGAGCATAGAAAGAGTAATCAATCCTGTCTTATTGGGAAGTAACTACAAGGGGAGGGTGAGGGAGGGAGAGTGTGAGTGGGCACCGGGTTCCAGAAGCCCAAGCTTCTGGAACCAAGCAAGAGGCGCCCGTGATCTCCCGGGTGATGAGTGGGTATGGACCGAGCACTCGAAGCTCCGAAGCCGGCAGGTTGTCGGCACCTGCGCAGAAAGAAGCGGGGGGTCGGTAGACG
>NW_027841645.1:0-265 GCF_054177405.1 Leptonychotes weddellii
ATGAAGAGATGGAGAAAAACATCTCCTTCCAGAGATGGAGGAAATGAGCAACACACCAGGCTGAGTGTCCACTTCCGGGCAGCCCTCCATCTGCAACCCCAGACCCACCCTGTCCTCAGCCTCCCCGGACACAGCCAATGCTGAGCAGCCTCCACCCTGGTGTGGAGCCCAGTCGTGCACGTGCTCCCTGGGGACCCCACCATCCTGCAGACCCACAGCCAGGACCTCTCCCCGGCCTGGAGGATGGGGTGTTAAGGTCCCCTCC
>NW_027841646.1:0-265 GCF_054177405.1 Leptonychotes weddellii
GGTGGCTACAGGCCGGGCACTGGGCCTCACCAGGAACCACACTGGCTGGCACCTTGATCTGGGACTTCCAGCCTCTATAAACATCTGTGTTTAAGCCGCCCGCTCTGCTCCGTCTTGCAGCTGTTGGAGCGGACACTGTGCCTTCAGCACTCCTTCCTATCCCTTTGCTGGAACGTTCCTTCGCTGTCTCCTGCAGGCTCGCTCCTGGACAGCGTCCAGTCTCAGCTCAGATCTCCTCTGATCAGAGAGGCTGGCCGTGGCCCCC
>NW_027841647.1:0-265 GCF_054177405.1 Leptonychotes weddellii
AAGTGTGTCACGGGCGGGTCAGAGTGAGCCCCGCGTGGCTGTGCGTCCCCGCAGAGCACCAGCGCTGCATAGCCATCCGAGCAAAGACAGCAGGACAGAGCCTGGAGCGGAGCCGCGACCCGGGCAGGCATTCACTCGTTCCTTCCTTCACTCACTCGTTCACTTGTTCCTTCCTTCCTTCATTCGCTCCTCAGCATGGTGGCCGCAAAGCCGGCAGGGATCCGCCCCCACTGCGGGGTCGGGGATGGGGGGAGACCACTGAACA
>NW_027841648.1:0-265 GCF_054177405.1 Leptonychotes weddellii
ATAAATCTTTAAAAAATAATAAATAAATAAAATCTTTTTTTTAATGCATAATTCAGGGACACCTGAGTGGCTCAGTTGGTTGGGCCTCTGCCTTCGGCTCAGGTCATGGTCCCGGGGTCCTGGGGTCGAGCCCCGCATCGGGCTCCCTGCTCGGCGGGAAGCCTGCTTCTCCCTCTCCCACTCCCCCTGCTTGTGTTCCCTCTCTCGCTGTGTCTCTCTGTCAAATAAATAAATAAAATCTTTAAAAAAAAAAAAAAGAAAATGC
>NW_027841649.1:0-265 GCF_054177405.1 Leptonychotes weddellii
GAGCATTACATGCATACATTCTATATACTTCATTTACTTACATAAGGTAATAAATGTAATTCTAACTCATTTCTTGTTCCATCTTTTAAGAATTTATATGCCTCATTTTATTAATGTGTTTCTTTTACTGCAAGCAGCCTGAGGCAAGATTACAACACCCTTTTCCTGGTACATAGCTTAGCAAAAATTTAATTTATATATAAGTGTTGAGAGATTCTGAGAAGGAGGAAAAATAAAACTAAAATGAGAAGAACAAACAGAAATT
>NW_027841650.1:0-265 GCF_054177405.1 Leptonychotes weddellii
CTTGAGCTTCCTGCATGTTCTTACTGGACATGGCAAGAATGCCAAGCCTTATGTGATCTTTACCCAGGCCATTTCTCAGGATAGTGTTTGCAGTGAGCAACCTTAAGAGATGACCTTTGGAAAAAGATCAGACTCATGACTGCTCACTAGAAAAACATGCATTCCTCAAGGTCAGCGTTCCTTGACTGTACCACAAGCCTACTGCTTATAGAACATCTACTTGGATCCTTTAGAGTTACTGTCTGGGATTTAGGGGCACGGGGTA
>NW_027841651.1:0-2190 GCF_054177405.1 Leptonychotes weddellii
TCTGCATGTGGCTGTCCAATTTTCCCAGCACCATTTATTGAAGAGACTGTCTTTTTTCCATTGCATGTTTTTTCCTACTTTGTCAAAGATTAGTTGACCATAGAGTTGAGGGTCCATTTCTGGGTTCTCTATTCTGTTCCACTGGTCTGTATTTCTGTTTTTGTGAAAAATTGGCCTATTTAAAAACAAAGATGACTATTGGTTTCTGTGTAAGTTAACTGTGCAAAGACTTCATGTATTAAAAGCAATTCTTAGCAGAGAATTTCTTGAAAAACATTCCTCATAGGAATATAGAAAAATATTTCTGAATATTATTTCAGAGGCTTATACATTTTTAAAGCTTCTTGATTACTTATTCAAATTTACTTGCATCTTCCCATCTATTCTAAAGCACCATTATTCAAGGCAGTGTGGACAGTATGGTTGTCTTCAAGCAAAACTAAACAAAACTAAAACAACAAAACAAAAACCAACAAAACAAAATAAAAACAAAAGCAAAACAACTGAATCTGAAAATCAAAAAGCAAACTTCTTGGGCCATAATAGTTCTTTTGCTTAATATGTTTATAAACAGAGATGTCATTTGTTTATTCATTTGTTCAACATCAACTATTTGTTGAGTATCTACTGTGTGCTAGAGTAGTGGGTATAGAGCAGTGATAAAAGCAGACAAAATCTTTGTCTTCATAGAGCTTGCATTGTCTGAGCCAGTATTACCATGTGGAGTAATGAGCATTCTCAGCAGAGATAACAGCAGTTGTAAAGACCTTGAGACAAGCAAGGTTGGCATATGGGAAGATCAAAAAGGAGGTCAGGTGGCTGGAGCAGAATGAGAGAGAGAAGAGTGATACAAATGAAGATGTGGGAGTAGGCAGGGCCAGATATATATAGGTGTTGAGACCTATATGTAAGAACATTGAAATTTATAGACTTGGTGTGCATAAAACTGTTAATGACTTTTGCCATTCATTTAACATAATGACTTTTCCTCAAAATACTATACCTAATGAGTGTGACATGATGTGGTATTTTTATTACTTTCAGCACATACTAATCGATTTGGCATATAGTTTTTATTCAGAATAATATGTGGACAAATTTGAATTATGTAGCATGTTGCGATAAACCTACCATGTTTGGGTTTTCATAATTGCACAAAGTATGAGGGGTGGAATAATAGAATCTTCTATCATTTATTTGTTGAATACACAAGTTCTATATATGAATACACATGTTCTATATATGTGTTTTAAAGCACCTTCTTATTGAGGCTTAATTTGGCCCAAATGTCTTTTTGTGCCATACCTCAATTTTTTAAATTTTTTTTTAAGATTTTATTTATTTATTTGAGAGAGAGCGAGAGCTAGTGAGAGAGAGAGCAAGCATGAGCAGAGGGGAGAGGGAGAAGCAGGCTCCCCACCAAGTAGGGAGCCCGACATGGGGCTCGATCCCAGGACCCTGGGATCATGACCCGAGTGGAAGGCAGACGCTTAACTGACAGGCACCACTATACCTCAATTGTTAAGTTTGAGTGCATAAGTAATCATGAGCCCTAAGACAGTTAAATATTTGTGAAGAATAGGACACAGAATTATTCATGTACAAAAGATGACTTACTTGCAAACTCCTCCGTCCCCCACCATTCACAATCAAGACTTTCTTCCTCTTTTGGCAAGTACCTCTTTAAAAATTATGTTGTATATAGTTCTTTACTTTCAATTATTTATTGCTTATATGAATTTGTTCTCACTATACAATTTTTCTGAATGTGAAAACTGGGTATTTTGGGTTGAGGGAAGAAGGTATCTAAAAGTCTTCATTAAAATCAGAGGGGGAGACGAACCATGAGAGACTATGGACTCTGAGAAACAAACTGAGAGTTCTAGAGGGGAGGGGGCTGGGGGATGGGTTAGCCTGGTGATGGGTATTAAGGAGGGCACGTATTGAATGGAGCACTGGGTGTTATACGCAAACAATGAATCATGGAACACTACATCAAAAACTAATGATGTAGGGCGCCTGGGTGGCTCAGTTGGTTAAGCGACTGCCTTCGGCTCAGGTCATGATCCCGGAGTCCCTGGATCGAGTCCCGCATCGGGCTCCCTGCTCGGCAGGGAGTCTGCTTCTCCCTCTGACCCTCCCCCCTCTCATGTGCTCTCTCTCATTCTCTCTCTCTCAAATAAATAAATA
>NW_027841652.1:0-265 GCF_054177405.1 Leptonychotes weddellii
CTACTACAAAGCTATAGTGATTGCCGTCATGCTGGCATAAACACAGATACACAGATCACCAGCCCAGAAGAGAGAGCCCAGAAGGAAACCCACACATCTATGGTCCAGTACCTTATGACCAAGGAGCCAAGAATATACAAGGAGGAAAAACAGTCTCTTTAATCAACGGTGTGGGAAAACTGGACAGCCCCATGCAAAGGAATGAAACTATACACAAAAAATAACTCAAAATGGTTTCAAGACTTGAATATAAGACCTGAAACCA
>NW_027841653.1:0-265 GCF_054177405.1 Leptonychotes weddellii
GTAGACATATTGTGAACATTACCTTCCAGTGTCAAACCATCTGCCAGTGTAGTTCTACCAATTTAGACACTCATTTATTCTACATATGAGTTCTTGTAGTTCCATATCTTTGCCAACTCTTGGTATATTGTGAGACCATAACATTTTTTCAATCATGTAGCAACTTACATGTTGCAACCAAATGGTTCAAGGGAAAAAATTGTTTTTGGGGGTGCCATTCTTTCAACTTTTCTGTAAATTCAAAATTCTTTATCAACAAGTCCTC
>NW_027841654.1:0-265 GCF_054177405.1 Leptonychotes weddellii
AACCCGTAGTAGACAAGATAATGCCTCCTAATAAACCAATAAAGAAAGAACACACTGCGAGCCACGGACAGATTAATCACACTCTTATTCTAGGCAAAGGGGAGGTGAAGGGCACAGCGTCCGACTCCGGCGAGACGCCCCTTTCTCCGCGCGGGATCTCAGGAGGCGGCCCCCCGCTGCTGCGCACGCTGTCGGGGACAAAGGCACCGTGTCGGCAGGAAGAGGACCCCCTTCTGGGCAGCCGTACGCCTTCACCGCGGTGGGC
>NW_027841655.1:0-265 GCF_054177405.1 Leptonychotes weddellii
GCCTCATGCTTTTAACCTTATAGTCCTCCAGTGTTCTAGGAGATACTTGTAAAACCTTTAGCAGGGTGTCTGACACATAGTAAACACTCAGTGAATGTTAGTTGTTGCTACTCTTGCTTTGTGGTTGCTATTATTATGCTTGTATCTGATCTCCTTGCAACACACCCTCTGCTCCAGGCAGCTCAGCCTTGCTATCTCGGTAGTGGTGGGGCCCACAGCGATGCCCTACCTTCGACCACATCACTATCTACTATCACACAAGATT
>NW_027841656.1:0-265 GCF_054177405.1 Leptonychotes weddellii
CATGGAACACTTCATCTAAAACTAATGATGTAATGTATGGGGATTAGCATAAGAATAAAAAAAATTAAAAAAAAAAAAAGACTCTTACCCAAAAAGTAAAGCAAAAAGATAAAGTCATGGAAAATCAGAGAAAAAAAGATAAGAAACATTAGAGAATTAATCCCGATGGCCAAAATTTAATCGAGGAATTCTAGGAAGAGAGAAAATTGGATAGAAGGAAATTATAAAAGAAGTAGTGTAAATTTCCCAGGAATGAAGGATATGA
>NW_027841657.1:0-265 GCF_054177405.1 Leptonychotes weddellii
CAAAGGAAACAGAGGGCAGGGGAAGAAAGGGGCAGCATCCACTAAGCTGATGGGTCACTTACCAAGCCAGCAGACAGGGTGTGTCACCAGGGAAGCCTCAAGCTCTGGAGCCAGCAAAGTCTAGAAAATAAACCTCTGTCTAGCCTGCCACTTGGATGTGTGATCAGGACATGCTGTCAAGATGATACTCAGTGGTTGGAGCAGATTCAGCTGCATCTGCTCAGCTCCAGGTGGGAGGCATAGCCAAGCACTGAATCATAAGGTG
>NW_027841658.1:0-265 GCF_054177405.1 Leptonychotes weddellii
CTGCGATGAGGCGTCTTCTGGGACACTGGGCAGAGTGAGCTCTCCGGGCAGCCATTCAGCAGCGGCCCCTTGGGCTGCAGAAGAGGCTGTGTGTGTGGATGAATCATGCAGATTTGAAGGGATGGCTGAAGGCCCTTCTGGAACTGCAGACCTGCTCTCTGGACAGGGAGAGCAGGGGTAACAGGCACCTCTGGGTTCCAGGAAGGGGATGTGGGGAAGCAGGGAAAAGGGAAGATCACTCTATGTCCATGATGTTAAAAGGTGT
>NW_027841659.1:0-265 GCF_054177405.1 Leptonychotes weddellii
GTAAGTTCTTCATTAAAATATGCTTATAAATTTGGCGAAGAATGTTCTTAAAGTTACAATTAATTCTTTTTTTTTTTTTAAAGATTTTATTTATTTATTTGACAGAGAAAGACACAGCGAGAGAGGGAACACAAACGGGGAGTGGGAGAGGGAGAAGCAGACTCCCTGCCGAGCAGGGAGCCCGATGCGGGACTCGATCTCGGGACTCCAGGATCATGACCTGAGCCGAAGGCAGTCGCTTAACCAACTGAGCCACCCAGGCGCC
>NW_027841660.1:0-265 GCF_054177405.1 Leptonychotes weddellii
CCAGGGCCTCATATCTGTAGATTTCTGATTTAGTAGGACTGGGCTGAGATCTGGAGGCATGCATTTCTTTTTTTTTTTTTTTTTTTAAAGATTTTATTTATTTATTTGAGAGAGAGAGAATGAGAGAGAGCACATGAGAGGGGGGAGGGCCAGAGGGAGAAGCAGACTCCCTGCCGAGCAGGGAGCCCGATGCGGGACTCGATCCAGGGACTCCAGGATCATGACCTGAGCCGAAGGCAGTCGCCCAACCAACTGAGCCACCCAG
>NW_027841661.1:0-265 GCF_054177405.1 Leptonychotes weddellii
TATATATATATATATATATATCACATCTTCTTTATCCATTCATCTCTCAATGGACATCTTGGCTCTTTCCATAGTTTAGCTATTGTGGACATTGGTACTATAAACATTGGGGTGCACGTACCCCTTCGGATCCCTATATTTGTATCTTTGGGGTAAATACCCACTAGTGCAATTGCTGGATCGTATGGTAGCTCTATTTTCAACTTTTTGAGGAACCTCCATACTGTTTTTCAGAGTGGCTGCACCAGCTTGCATTCCCACCAAC
>NW_027841662.1:0-2190 GCF_054177405.1 Leptonychotes weddellii
CTATATTTTATCAGAGAATATATAAAACATCTTCAGATTCATTTCTAGAAATAAGTCAATATTCATTAGCATCACCTTTGCATGAAGATATTCATTCTAGACAAGGCCATACCATGGCATATTGTATTAACTCCGTGCTTTTGTTTACCCTCTTAAAATACACCAGCTAGTCCTCTTGTTCATAAAGTCTCAAAACACAATTTCCAAGTAAACTGAATGATCCCACACTAAAAAATTTTTTTAGAAGTAGAGACTAATACAATTAAAGTGGAAATCAATTTACATCAGGGCAAAGCTATTTGTTTTGAACTACAAACATCAACTATTTCTGGTGAGTTCAAAGCTGTCTCCAGGAACCAGCATACAGAGGGACAAGTCTGTGGGACACCTCAACTCCACTACCTTCCCAATTGATTGTTTACTGCCCTCCAGGAGTTGTGATGACATACCAGCAAGAAGGCGCTCTCGCGCAGAGGACTTGAGAGGGTGAAGAATTAAGGGGACCCATCTGTGCACCTCCCATAGCCTCGCCACAAAATTACTCTCATGGTCCCACCTGCTCCTGGGACTCCAGAAGTTTCTAAAATAAGGGGCAGGAATGGTCTCCCAAGGCCAGCACTCTTATCAGAAGAATATTAGTGAAGACCTTTAACTGATGGAAAATAGAACATGCTATCAGTAAATGATATATAGAATCAATGTTTTTATATGTCACCTGAATCCTACTCTCGTCTGTGTCTTTCCATTACCATCATCTAGCTTCCCCCAAACTCTTGGGTGTGGCATCTGATGAGATGTCCATGAAAAATAAGACTCAGAGTCCCCTCATTCATTCATCCATTCATTCAGTCATTGACTATGTAATGATCTACCCATGTGATGCCAAGAGAAGCAGGGAGTAGTGGAAGGGGCGAGACCGTCACATCATCCACGCCTCACCTGAACAGGACGCTAGGTGTATGTCTCCTCTGCACACACTCCACAGTGTCTTCCACTGAGAAGATACTGTCCCTACTGCTGATACGGGATTATTTCATCTTTAAAAAAAACACTTAGATGGGATGAGCACGGGGTGTTATACGCAACTGATGAATCATTGAACACCACATCTGAAATTAATGATGTACTATATGTTGGCTAATTGAATTTAAATTAAAATAAATAAAAAATTTTAAAAAAACCACTTAGATTGAAACTGCAAAGACACAGTTGCCACACACCCCCCGCTCTACGACCTTGCCCCCTTGAGTGAGGCCCTTGAGCCAGCGGCAGCAGCATCACATGGGAGCTTCTCAGAAACACAGTCCTGAGCGCCCTCTGGCCCAAATGCATCACAGTCTGTGCTCCAACCAGATCCCTGGGAGACCCATATGCACACCCATATGCAGCACTGCACTCAGATGCTTTTCCCAAAGTGCTTTCCTGGGAACTCTGCATCTAGGTGCTATGTGAACAAGTGAGATCTTTGATCAAATAATATAAGGAACCGGGGCACCTGGGTGGCTCAGTCGTTAAGCGTCTGCCTTCGGCTCGGGTCATGATCCCAGGGTCCTGGGATCGAGCCCCACATCGGGCTCCCTGCTCTGCAGGAAGCCTGCTTCTCACTCTCCCACTCCCCCTGCTTGTGTTCCCTCTCTCGCTGTCTCTCTCTCTCTGTCAAATAAAATCTTTAAAAAAATAAATAAATAAATAAATAATATAAGGAACCACTGGTTAAAGCAAGTCACCAATTTCTTCACTATGGGATTTCTCAGAGTCTTTGATGCTCATTTTAAATACTCAAGGGGAAGAAATCACTCAAGGGGGAGAAATTAGTGATTATAATAAGATGAAGAAGAATAACTAATATTTGTTCAGTACTTACTATAGGCTCTGTTCTAGATAGAACTATAAATATGAATATAGAGAGAGAATCATTTTACTCTTCAAAGGAACCTAAAAATTAGGTATTATTGTTCTCATTGTTCGAATTAGGAATCTGAAGCTCAGAGAGGCTAAGCAAGTTTCCCAAGACAAAACAACTAGCAATTCACCAACAGGTTTAGAACCTAGCCCCACCTATCCGACGAAGGGGTATGTGCACGCCGATGTTTATAGCAGCAATGTCCACAATAGCCAAACTGTGGAAAGAGCCAAGATGTCCATTGACAGATGAATGGATAAAGATGATGTGGTATATATATATATATA
>NW_027841663.1:0-265 GCF_054177405.1 Leptonychotes weddellii
GGCTCAGTAGGTTAAGCATCTGCCTTTGGCTCAGGTCATGATCCTCAGGGTCCTGGGATTGAGCCCCGAGTGGGGCTCCCTGCTCAGCGGGGAGTCTGCTTCTCCCTCTCCCTCTGCTGCTCCCCCTGCTTGCGCTCTCTCTCTCTCAAATGAATAAATAAAATCTTTTAAAAAATGAAAATAAAAATTGGGGGGAGGGAGGACGTATGTAACTGTATCAACATCCTAGTGTCTATCCTCTGCATGGATTATTTTGAAACGTTGG
>NW_027841664.1:0-265 GCF_054177405.1 Leptonychotes weddellii
TGAGAGGGGGGAGGGTCTGAGGGAGAAGCAGACTCCCTGCTGAGCAGGGAGCCCGACGCGGAACTGGATCCCGGGACTCCAGGATCATGACCTGAGCCGAAGGCAGTCGCTTAACCAGCTGAGCCACCCAGGCGCCCCTTAGTCATGGATATTA
The DNA here is from genome assembly GCF_054177405.1 of Leptonychotes weddellii. NCBI lineage: Eukaryota > Metazoa > Chordata > Mammalia > Carnivora > Phocidae > Leptonychotes > Leptonychotes weddellii. The sequence goes on from NW_027841664.1 coordinate 155, forward strand.
AGGACGTTCCCATCTTTTGTTATTTTAAACAATGCTACAGTGAATAATAATCTTGTTTATTAGTCATTTTGTGGAACTGAGTCTGTCTGTAATTGAGTTTTTAGAGGTGGA
>NW_027841665.1:0-265 GCF_054177405.1 Leptonychotes weddellii
GTTAAATTTTTGTGAGTCCTTTTGCCCTAAAACTTAGTAAACCAGCTTATATTTCCTTATTGGTACTTTTTTTTTTTTAAAGATTTTATTTATTTATTTGAGAGAGAGAGAATGAGAGACAGAGAGCATGAGAGGGAGGAGGGTCAGAGGGAGAAGCAGACTCCCTGCCGAGCAGGGAGCCCGATGCGGGACTCGATCCTGGGACTCCAGGATCATGACCTGAGCCGAAGGCAGTTGCTTAACCAACTGAGCCACCCAGGTGCCC
>NW_027841666.1:0-265 GCF_054177405.1 Leptonychotes weddellii
TTTTTTTTAAGGTTTTATTTATTTGAGAGAGAGAGAGAGCACAAGCGGGGTGAGGGGCAGAGGGAGAAGCAGGCTCCTTGCTAGGCAGGGAGCCCAGTAAGGGGCTTGATCCCGGGACTCCAGGATCATGACCTAAGCCCAAGGCAGACATTTAGCCTGAGCCACCCAGGCCGCCCCAGTGTTATGGTTTTCTAAATCGTGAGTTTGGATTTTCCATCCCTTTCCTCCACGACTGGCTTTTAAACTTGTTTTTGTGTTTGTGTTT
>NW_027841667.1:0-265 GCF_054177405.1 Leptonychotes weddellii
TGAAAGTATGTGATGGGCCACTCCTCATGACCCCAGTTCACCTCTTTCTTTTTTTCTTTTTTTTTCTTTTTAAGAATTTATTTATTTATTTATTTGACAGAGAGAGAGACAGTGAGAGAGGGAACACAAGCAAGGGGAGTGGGAGAGGGAGAAGCAGGCTTCCCGCGGAGCGAGGAGCCCGATGCGGGGCTCGATCCCAAGGACCCCGAGATCATGACCTGAGCCGAAGGCAGACGCTTAACGACTGAGCCACCCAGGCGCCCCA
>NW_027841668.1:0-265 GCF_054177405.1 Leptonychotes weddellii
CCTGTCCAGGTCACCTGAATGCCAGGACAAGCTCAGATATCCTGACTCTTTTCTAGCTCATGGGGGGTTCCCTGCTCACCCCTAGAAATCAATGCAGGAGTCTAATGCCAATAGTCTGGGCACTTTACAAGTATCTACTTCAAAGTCCTTGTTAAAGTTGTCCCCAGGGGTCTTTTTATAAAGAAGATTCAGATATTAGCTCAGCTACTATCAGCACCAGCACCGTCCAAACCACCACAACTACCATCATTACTCACCACCACCA
>NW_027841669.1:0-265 GCF_054177405.1 Leptonychotes weddellii
TTGACTACATCATTCTTTTTTTTTTTTTTTTTTTTAAAGATTTTATTTATTTATTTGAGAGAGAGAATGAGAGGGGGGAGGATCAGAGGGAGAAGCAGACCCCCTGCTGAGCAAGGAGCCCGATATGGGACTCGATCCCGGGACTCCAGGATCATGACCTGAGCCGAAGGCAGTTGCTTAACCAACTGAGCCACCCAGGTGCCCTTGACTGCATCATTCTTATCCACCACTACAAATAGGTAAATCTCTGGTTCCACCAGCCTGT
>NW_027841670.1:0-265 GCF_054177405.1 Leptonychotes weddellii
CACAGAGAGGCGGCGACAGGGGATGAGCGCAAACACCGTCCTCAGGCTCGGGAGGACAACGTACAGGGTACCAGCAGGGCTGCCTCGGAGAGAAATAAAAGCCTTGGGGCAGACGGCCGTGTTCTCCCGTCACTCCGTGGAAGGCTCTGGCGGCTGTGTGGTCTGCGGGTTATAACGCAGCAAACGTGCGACTGGCTCTTCCACGGTTTCTTCTCTCTTTCAGAAAAGGTCCGACGCTGGGCTTTGCACAGAACGAGGCAGCCGG
>NW_027841671.1:0-265 GCF_054177405.1 Leptonychotes weddellii
CACAAGCAATACATGAGAGTGTTTGAGATTTCCTTTCTTAAAACCTTTTCCCGGGCGCCTGGGTGGCTCAGTTGGTTAAGCGACTGCCTTCGGCTCAGGTCATGATCCTGGAGTCCTGGGATCGAGTCCCACATCGGGCTCCCTGCTCAGCAGGGAGTCTGCTTCTCCCCCTGACCCTCCCCACTCTCATGCTCTCTCTGTCTCATTCTCTCTCTCAAATAAATAAAATCTTTAAAAAAAAAAAAAAAAACCTTTTCCCAAGGGA
>NW_027841672.1:0-265 GCF_054177405.1 Leptonychotes weddellii
GGGAGCCCCATGCAGGGCTCGATCCCAGGACCCTGAGCCAAAAGCAAGAGTCCGATACTTAATGGACTGAGCCACCCAGGTGCCTCAGATGTACGTAAATCTTTCTTAAAAAGCCTTTGTCAGTTTTATAATCCAGGACTTTCCCAAGGATGACCCCTGGGGGAGATAGCACCCCCCTGTCCCTGTCTCTGGGGGAGGGTAGGAGCCTAACTTTGATCTCTTGGAGACCCAGCCCACGCTCAGACAGGAGCAAAGCCATCTGAGA
>NW_027841673.1:0-2190 GCF_054177405.1 Leptonychotes weddellii
AAGATTCTCTCTCTCTACATCCCCCTGTGCGTCTCCCCAACCATCTCACTCTCTTATAAATAAATAAATAAATAAATAAATGGCAATCAAAACCCAGGAGATTCAAGAAAAGCTCTTTACCTCGCTCTCAATAGCCGAAAAAGAATTTAGATAGAGGACCAGCTCCAGGAGGAGAGCTATCACCATAGATTACTACACTGTTATGAATTAGGTGTGGTAGACAGGGAGGAACCTAGTAAGGCCTCTTTGATCAAAGTCTCTATGTCCCATTGTTTCTGAGTGGCCCAGCAAACACATTTACCAAACACTTAATTCTTTTTCATTTTTCTGTGAATTCATTCCTTCCCTTTGAAGTCTCAGACCTCTACCTACTTCTCCTTAATTCAGAATGACATATATACCTCATTTTGCCTGACTGTCCCTTGGAATTTCCGTGGACTCTCCATAGGTACTAAATTAAATTTGATTTTCTACTGTTAATCTGTCTTATGTCATTTTGATTCTTTTTTTTTTTTTAAAGATTTTATTTATTTATTTGAGAGAGAGGGGGGAGGGTCAGAGGGAGAAACAGACTCCCTGCCGAGCAGGGCGCCCGATGCGGGACTCGATCCAGGGACTCCAGGACCTGAGCCGAAGGCAGCCGCCCAACCAACTGAGCCACCCAGGCGCCCCTGTCATTTTGATTCTTGATCTAGCCTGAAGCACCTTGAAGGGGACAGGACATTCTTGCTCGCAGACTGAAACATTCCCAGTTGGCTAGGGCCAAACCTGGTGGAGTATCTCATTTCTTTTTTAAAACCCCAACAAATACAGGCAAGAAGCATATGGGCAAGAATGCCATCCTGGTTGGACATTTCTGCTTTTAACCACCAGCATAACTTCTAGGATACAACTGAGAAAACAAATGAGATACTGTATTTCCTCATTCTCATCTCTTAATCATGTGCATAAATATGCACATTCATACTCTACCACCTCTCACCTTTGTCTCCCTGTCAGAGAAGGGTAAGTCTGTCTCACACACACACACACACACACACACACACACACACACACACCACGGAGTTATAAATTATCTCGGGAGGCCTTCAAATATTCGAGGAAATAATTCTCTGTTTTGGGCACTAAGCTATTTTCTCTAGGCAAATATCTATGTAGTTTTACCCAGGTTTCCATAAGCCAAAGTATTGATAGAAGAGTAACTTTAAAATATATTTATGACCACAGCCTTAATTTAGAACAATAGTTATCAGCATTTGTTCTTTGGATCACCTCCAGCTGCAAAAACCAGAGGTTTTGTTAGAAATGCCGATTCCAGGATCTCACCCCAGACCCATTGAGTTTGTATCTTTGGGGATGGTCTGCATTTTAAACAAGTCTCCAGGTGATTCTAGTGCACACTAGAGCTTGCTAGCCATTGCTTTGTTCACTGGTAAAATTATGGCAAACATTCCCATCATGATTTCACAAAGGTTAGAACAGAACAAAGATCTCCAATAGTGAATGACCGGTGTCCTCTGCATTTCCGAATCACATCTTAATACTTGTTGGTTTTTGGACAGCAAGCCAAAGAATGGAAAAGCAGAAAGTCATTGTATTTATGATTAATAATTTCTACTATCAGATGCATTTTATTCAATACCCTCTCCCATGGAAGTTGCAAGATACTGAGAAGTCTAAATATAGCTTACAGCTATAATTAGTTTTTTCCTTCTAGGTACAGAAGTTTGTTGTGGTGTGTCTCTGCTTAGATTCTGTAATTCAGCAGTCAGTCTTCTAGAATCATTTAAAATAAGACTTTACTGATGAGGTAATGTTAAGTAAAAAGGCAGGTCACCAAAAAATTAAGTTCCAACTTTGTATACAGAGATATACAATGCGAGACTGGAAGAAAAGTACCCACAAATCAGCATCAGGTTTTTGTCAGGATTAACCCCACTCTCCTATCTCTAAATTTATGTTCATTTTTTAAATTTAAAAATTATAATTAACGGGCGCCTGGGTGGCTCAGTCGTTAAGCGTCTGCCTTCGGCTCAGGTCATGATCCCAGGGTCCTGGGATCGAGTCCCACATCGGGCTCCCTGCTCGGCAGGAAGCCTGCTTCTCGCTCTCCCACTCCCCCTGCTTGTGTTCCTGCTCTCGCTATCTCTCTGTCAAATAAATAAATAAAATCTTTAAAAAAAAAAAAAA
>NW_027841674.1:0-265 GCF_054177405.1 Leptonychotes weddellii
TGGAAGAAGAGAACCATGAGCATAATATATTACTGGAGCATAGAAAGAGTAATCAATCCTGTCTTGTTGGGAAGTAACTACAAGGGGAGGGTGAGGGAGGGAGAGTGTGAGTGGGCACCGGGTTCCAGAAGCCCAAGCTTCTGGAACCAAGCAAGAGGCGCCCGTGATCTCCCGGGTGATGAGTGGGTATGGACCGAGCCCTCGAAGCTCCGAAGCCGGCAGGTTGTCGGCACCTGCGCAGAAAGAAGCGGGGGGTCGGTAGACG
>NW_027841675.1:0-265 GCF_054177405.1 Leptonychotes weddellii
TACCGGTACGCGGTTGCGAGGGGCCCGTTGGTGAGCTAGGGCTCGCGGCTGTTGGGAGGCCGCTCGGCGGACGACTGTGTCTGCGCTCAGCCCGGCGGTCACCGCCGATAGAGCCTGAGAGGTCTGTCCTCGCGGGTGATCCTTGCTCCCCGCACAGCCCTTCTACCCCACTCGGCTTCCAGGGCTCACACCTGCTGCCGCCGCAGTTGCGGGAGGGTGCGGATTGTGAACAAAGTTTCGTTTTTTGTATTTTTTTGTCTTTTTC
>NW_027841676.1:0-265 GCF_054177405.1 Leptonychotes weddellii
TTTTCACCCAAGTTTATAATCCATTATTCTGAAGCATAGTCTTCCTCCTGAGTTGACAACCTTCAGCTCTGATTCATTTCCCAAATGATACCAACCCCAAAGCATTAAGACAGATTCTCACATCCTCTGGTCATCCTTCACCCTCCTGTTGCAGATGACCATTGGGAAAATTCTGTGGAACATATCCCAGTATAGAGTTCCAATCCACGCAGTTATTCTGAAATCTCCTTAAAACCACTATTGTGATTTTCCATTACATAGCTTT
>NW_027841677.1:0-265 GCF_054177405.1 Leptonychotes weddellii
ATAAATCTTTAAAAAATAATAAATAAATAAAATCTTTTTTTTAATGCATAATTCAGGGACACCTGGGTGGCTCAGTTGGTTGGGCCTCTGCCTTCGGCTCAGGTCATGGTCCCGGGGTCCTGGGGTCGAGCCCCGCATCGGGCTCCCTGCTCGGCGGGAAGCCTGCTTCTCCCTCTCCCACTCCCCCTGCTTGTGTTCCATCTCTCGCTGTGTCTCTCTCTCTGTCAAATAAATAAATAAAATCTTTAAAAAAAAAAAAAGAAAA
>NW_027841678.1:0-265 GCF_054177405.1 Leptonychotes weddellii
AGACAGGTGCTCAGTGCAGGAGGGTATGCATGGACGGGCAGCACAGGAGTGTTCCCAAGTGTCCCGCCCACATCCACGCACCACACACCTATGCGCTCACAAACAACACGCCACATGCACACACGCACACGCAGACCCCACGCGCACACATGCACACACCTGTGCATTCACAAACATGCAACACGCACACGCAGATCCCATGTGCACACACGCACACCTCACGCACATGCACGCAGACTCCACGCGCACACACGCACACACCTGT
>NW_027841679.1:0-265 GCF_054177405.1 Leptonychotes weddellii
GCGGGGGCAAGGTCGGGTTAGGTTTGGGGGTGCCCGGGAAGGAGCTGGGAGTCCCCGGGTTTTCCCAACAGGGAAAGCTGGAAGGAGCTAGGGACTCTGGTCTCCTGCCCTTTGTCTCACCTACTGGCCTCCAGCAGGAACAGGCAGGGGAGGCAGAAGTGGTGGGACCCCCGGAAGGGAGCGGAGCCCGCAGAATAGGAGCTCTCAGTGGCATAGAGGGTGTCCTGGGGGGGTGGTCTCAGGTCTGACATGGGGAGGGGAGCCA
>NW_027841680.1:0-265 GCF_054177405.1 Leptonychotes weddellii
GGTGGCTACAGGCCGGGCACTGGGCCTCACCAGGAACCACACTGGCTGGCACCTTGATCTGGGACCTCCAGCCTCTATAAACATCTGTGTTTAAGCCGCCCGCTCTGCTCCGTCTTGCAGCTGTTGGAGCGGACACTGTGCCTTCAGCACTCCTTCCTATCCCTTTGCTGGAACGTTCCTTCGCTGTCTCCTGCAGGCTCGCTCCTGGACAGCGTCCAGTCTCAGCTCAGATCTCCTCTGATCAGAGAGGCTGGCCGTGGCCCCC
>NW_027841681.1:0-265 GCF_054177405.1 Leptonychotes weddellii
AGCTCAAAGAGTTTTCACTCCAAATCTCGTGAGCGTGCATCCAAATCTTGCTCCATCTCCTTGAAGTCTCATGAGAAATCATGGAGCTTGCATGTGACTTCACTCCAAATCTCATGAGATCTCACCCAAATCAAACTCCATCTTGGGTGAAATCTCGTGAGATCTCACAGGGCTCTGGCGAGATTTCGCATAAAAAAATGCCAGCTCAGAAACATGCTACTGAGACCTCCCAGTCCAAATCTCGTGTGATCTCGCCCAAATCTCA
>NW_027841682.1:0-265 GCF_054177405.1 Leptonychotes weddellii
TTGTATTCTTTCTTGATAGGCAGACACGAGGTGCCAGGTAAAAGGAGCTGCTGTAAGTAGGCCTGCAGTGATGTGGTGGAGACGTACAGCAGGGCGGGGAAGGCTTCACTAGTCCTGTGGTTAGATCTCGGTCTTTCCGTGAGGCTCTGCCTCTGGACTGCGAACTTCACAAGTATTTCTGTTTGTTTCTCCCGCTTCGTGTAGGACGGGATGGTTCACGTGGGCTAGGGTTTCCCTTCCTCCAGGTTAGGCTGTGATAAAACCC
>NW_027841683.1:0-265 GCF_054177405.1 Leptonychotes weddellii
AAATTAACCACTCAGGAAATGACAGATTTTGGTGAGGATGTGGAGAAAGGGGAACCCTCCTACACCGCTGACGGGAATGCAAGCTGGTGCAGCCACTCTGGAAAAACAGTATGGGGTTTCCTCAAAAAGTTGAAAATAGGGCTACCCTATGATTCAGCAATTGCACTACTGGGTATTAACCCCAAAGATACAAATGTAGGGATCCGAAGGGGCACCTGCACCCCAATGTTTATAGCAGCAATGTCCACAATAGCCAACATATGGA
>NW_027841684.1:0-2189 GCF_054177405.1 Leptonychotes weddellii
TGGTTAAGCGACTGCCTTCGGCTCAGGTCATGATCCTGGAGTCCCGGGATCGAGTCCCGCATCGGGCTCCCTGCTCAGCAGGGAGTCTGCTTCTCCCTCTGACCCTCCTCCCTCTCATGCTCTCTCTCTCTCTCAAATAAATAAATAAAGTCTTTAAAAAAAAATCTCATAGTGTAGCATCTAACTTACTGAGCTGAAAGCTGACTTGTTTCCTTTCTTTCTTATTTCATAATAAAATATTTTGGTGATCAGTTTTTCTCTGAGTTGGGTTTAGGTCCTCATCCCATGGGATTTTATATCTGGGACCTTCCTGTCTTTAATCAAGTGATCTGTGTTTTTTGAATTTTGTTGAAAATTTTTTGAAAAATTTTTTTGTGATTAGTTTTTTGATATTTATCTTTTTTGATAATCTCTCTGCTTTTTGTTTTATTTTATTGTGGTGAGAGTATATGCCCTGTTAAATGTCCCATTATTTTGAATTTTACTGATGTTTTCTTTGTGGTCTGGTCGGTCTGTGTAAATATACAATGCTTGTTAGTAGGTTATGAAATCCTATACATATCTGAATCATATTTGTTAATTATAGCTATAATTGTGTTTTGGGGGGACATACTTGGTGGGAGAATTGATAAGAGATGTATATTAATGTATCCCACTATGCTAGTAGTCTTGTCTCTGTATTTTTTTTTGAGTTTTTTTAAAGTATATTTTGGCTTTTTGCTCTTCAGCATGTAGGGTTACAACCATTACTTTTTATCAATGGATTCTTCCTTGTTTTCCAATTCAGTGATGAGCTTATTCTTATATTTATTTATTTTTTCTGTTTTTTTAATGAAATTGGGCAGGGAGGAGGTGTACGTACACATATTCAACCTCCCTTCTTGAATCTGTTGGTTCTTAAAAAGAACAGAACTGGGGCTCCTGGCTGGTTGAGTAGGTGGAGCATGTGACTCTTGATCTCAGGGTTGTGAGTTCGAGCCCTACGTTGGGGTGTAGAGATGACTTAAAAATAAAATCTTAAAAAAAATGAAAGAGAACAGAAGAATACACACAAATCACAGCCCCATCCTTCAGGTTCTTCCGGGGAAGGCTGATACTGTGTCTCAGCAGTGAGTGATGCTCCCCCAAAAAGCTTCAGAGTTTCCTAAGATCACGTATTGGAAGATGTTTTGGGTGCCCTTTGTGGGGAAGAGTAGATCTGTGTCACAAGACATGTCATTACCCCCCAAGACTAGGAAGATGTTGCCTGAGGTTATTTGCTGAGTTGCAGATCTGCTTCTGCTCCTGATGAGCTGTCCTCCCAAGTGACACAGTGGTCTCTTCTAAGAAGACCAGATCATGCTGCTCTCCTGCTCAAAGACATGCATGGCTCCCTAGTAGCCAGAGAGCAAGGCCCTGGGTCTTGGGGAGCACTTGAGGCTCTGTGTCATCTCTCGCTATCCCTTCCCTGCCCCCAGATACTGGCCCCCAGCAGGTGTCTCTTCCTGCTGCATCTCCTGCCCGGTCCCCATTCCCTGTGTGTCTTCCTCCCCCTTCTCGGCTTGGTTGCTATCCTACTCATCTTTACAAGCTGGATCTCATCTCAGTTTTTCTCTGAAATGCTCCAGGACCAACCCAGGGAGACCAGTTGTCCCCTTCTCCAGAGACCTTCATTGTAGCTCTCATATTGACCACTGTCCAACTTCTTCTGTGGGCAGGAGGTGTGTGCTGGGCTCTCCCCCTGCCCTGTGAATTACTACTGAGGGCTGCGCTGTGCCTGATTCTTCTCTCTGTTCCCAGGGTCTAAGAAAAGAGTCTGCCACATGGAAAATGTTACGGGATATGCGGCTGAATCAAATCAGATTCTTGGACAGGGAAGGAGAGCAGCGACTAGGAAGGGCTAAGAACACTGGCGCTGGGAGAATTAGCTGATTACGATCCAGATTTCTAGTTCCGAGCTGGAACTAACGGTGGCTCCTTTTGCTTCAAGCAGATGGGTCTTGACACAGAAGACAGCCTTACGTCCTTCCTGCCTGGGTCCAATGAGAAGGGAAGGCAAAGACTCTCTATCCCAGTGGGGAGGAAAGGGGTCCCAGTCACTCCCTGCATCCCGGAAGACCCACTGAGACCTGGGAAGGGCAGGGGAGAGATCACTGAGCACGTGGGGCAGGGGAGGGGGAGAGGTCACTGAGCACGTGGGGCAGGGGACG
>NW_027841685.1:0-265 GCF_054177405.1 Leptonychotes weddellii
ATGAAGAGATGGAGAAAAACATCTCCTTCCAGAGATGGAGGAAATGAGCAACACACCAGGCTGAGCGTCCACTTCCGGGCAGCCCTCCATCTGCAACCCCAGACCCACCCTGTCCTCAGCCTCCCCGGACACAGCCAATGCTGAGCAGCCTCCACCCTGGTGTGGAGCCCAGTCGTGCACGTGCTCCCTGGGGACCCCACCATCCTGCAGACCCACAGCCAGGACCTCTCCCCGGCCTGGAGGATGGGGTGTTAAGGTCCCCTCC
>NW_027841686.1:0-265 GCF_054177405.1 Leptonychotes weddellii
ACTTCATCTGGAACTAATGATGTAATGTATGGGGATTAACATAAGAATAAAAAAAAAAACTACAACAATCAAGACAAGGTTTAACTGGTTAAGGATAGATATATAAATCAGTGGTATAGAATTGGTACCAAGAAATAAACTCTTATGTTAATGGTCAGTTGATTCTTGACAAGGGTGCCATGATACTGTGATTTATACTAAGAAATATATATTTTGTCTTCACCCCTGTTCCTGACATAGAGTATCTAAAATCCTTGTAATTTCC
>NW_027841687.1:0-265 GCF_054177405.1 Leptonychotes weddellii
AAATTAACCACTCAGGAAATGACAGATTTTGGTGAGGATGTGGAGAAAGGGGAACCCTCCTACACTGCTGACGGGAATGCAAGCTGGTGCAGCCACTCTGGAAAAACAGTATGGGGTTTCCTCAAAAAGTTGAAAATAGGGCTACCCTATGATTCAGCAATTGCACTACTGGGTATTAACCCCAAAGATACAAATGTAGTGATCCGAAGGGGCACCTGCACCCCAATGTTTATAGCAGCAATGTCCACAATAGCCAACATATGGA
>NW_027841688.1:0-265 GCF_054177405.1 Leptonychotes weddellii
GACATTTAAAATTTTTTGAAACATGGCACATGAGCTTTTTTAAAAAATTTTTTTATTGTTATGTTTATCACCATACATTACATAATTAGTTTTTGATGTAGTGTTGCATGATTCATTGTTTGTGCATAACACCCAGTGCTCCATGCAGAATGTGCCCTCTTTAATACCCATCACCAGGCCAACCCATCCTCCCACCCGCTCCCAGAACCCTCAGTTTGTTTTTCAGAGTCCATAGTCTCTCATGGTTCGTCTCCCCCTCCGATTT
>NW_027841689.1:0-265 GCF_054177405.1 Leptonychotes weddellii
GTGAGATGGAACAAGAGATGGACCACATAGTTTCAGATTACAAGGTACTCTCCCCCCTTCTCTTACGCCACACGTTTGAATAAAGTGCTTCCCTTTAGCCTGAGTTCCTGAAGATCTCTTGTGTGTAGGTTGCAAACTCAGATCTAGTCTAGTCCTGTGTGACTACTGATAGACCACTAGCCCCGCCTGTTGGGTCTCTCTGTGTTTTGGAGGACTGGGGATTTAAGAGTATTTAATGTCTTTTTAGGATCACAAATATAGATAG
>NW_027841690.1:0-265 GCF_054177405.1 Leptonychotes weddellii
TCCAGTTACAGCTTCTGGCACAGAAGACTTTCCCATTATATTTTCCATCATCACTGGACCTCCTGAAACTAGCAACTCATCATGATGTATATGAGAGTGAATTTGTGCCCAGCTGTGCCTGAAATTCGAGTTATGTGAAGGGCTCCCCAGGGAGCCCTGTTTTGCCAGCTCAGCCCTGATCAGTATCACTTTTTTTTTTTAATTTTATTATGTTATGTTAGTCACCATACAATACATCATTAGTTTTTGATGTAGTGATCCACAT
>NW_027841691.1:0-265 GCF_054177405.1 Leptonychotes weddellii
CCCCCCGTTAGGATGACGTGCGCAGACCCTCATCTGACTGCTGTGCAGGACGCCACACCCCAGCCCGCTCCCCTGCAGAGCCTGGCGCGTGCCTTCCCCGCCCAGAGTGAGGGTCTTGAGCAGCATGCGCCCCTCCGAGATAAACCCCAAAGCCGTGGGAGGGGAGAGGCTTCGGCCGTGTGGTTTCCCACTTCTGAGCAAGAGCCTGGCCCCTGGCCAGCGTTTTGTGCTCCTGGAGCCCCTGGCTCCGCCTCTCTCCGTGCAC
>NW_027841692.1:0-265 GCF_054177405.1 Leptonychotes weddellii
AACCTTGCAGTAATTAAATGTGATAAACCATGGGAAGTCTGAGCCTGATTCCTATAGAATAAAGTTTAATAAACAAATAATACCCATTATCCTTGTTCTCCTTGTTATCATCATTGGGAAGCAAATCATGTGCCTTCCTTGCTCTCTCTTTTTTTTTTTTTTAAGATTTTATTTATTTATTTGAGAGAGAGAGAATGAGAGAGAGAGAACACATGAGAGGGGATAGGGTCAGAGGACGAAGCAGACTCCCTGTCGAGCAGGGAGC
>NW_027841693.1:0-265 GCF_054177405.1 Leptonychotes weddellii
TTGGAAGAGGCCTCAGCAGGAGTGGAGGCATTCTTTGTGATGCTAGCTAAGCTCCACTTTGAACCCGGGCAAAGCTGCGGAGGGCTACCTGAGTACCCTGAGGGAGTGTCCCTCCACGGGGCTTCTTGCACAACATTTGCAGCTGTGAGGGGTGCCTGGGGGGCTCAGGCGGTGAAGCTTCTGCCTTCTGCTCAAGTCATGGTCCTGGGGTCCTGGGATTGAGTCCTGAGTCGGGTTCCCTGCCCAACAGGGAGTCTGCTTCTCC
>NW_027841694.1:0-265 GCF_054177405.1 Leptonychotes weddellii
TATTTGGATATGGTCTGCCTGTGGAAGGGGCAAAACCTTGGGTAAGACAACTCTGCCCTGATCTGCGAGAAATCCCGATGCAACCAACATATAGACTGTCCATGGACAGCACGCCCACCAGCCGGGGTAGCAAGACCTTCTCTGTGGGGCAGGCTAGGTGGCACATCACTGTGTTCCCCTCAGTTGTCTAGGAAGATAGGGGACAGAGTGCTCCATGAAGGGACCCCTTCCTTACTCCATGCCCAGCTCACAGGGTCTCACATTA
>NW_027841695.1:0-2189 GCF_054177405.1 Leptonychotes weddellii
AGATGAAGAACTTCTTGCCCCAAATCTACCTTGAGCCTGAGTGCAGGGGAAGAGATTCATGAGCTTCAGAGCATTGATAAGCTTGAGTTGCTTCAGAGAGAGTACGTGGAGGCCCCAGGGAATGGACTCCTGGGTCCCCCTCTCATGGTGCCTGTGTCCATTCTTTTCCAGACCCAAGGCTATCTACTCCACTCCTGGTCGCTGTCACCCTGGGCCCAAAGCTGCTGCTGCTCATCACTGTCTCTGCCATCTATGCCCACAGGAAGAGAAGGCTTGCATGTAAGTTGTGGGTCAGGGATGGCAAGCAAATTTCAGTCCCAGAAGGAGCCAGGTCAGGAAGATGGGCAGCGCACAGGTCACACAAAGTCAGCACCCGCCTGGAGTAAAGAGCAGGACACATCTATCTCCATACCCTCAGGAATCTCTGGGATCCCTCTGAGATGTTCCCAATTCCCAAGAAGTATGTGGGGATCTGTAGCAGGTGGGTGGAGTCAAAGGCTATCAAGGGATTTGCACAGAGTCTTAGCGATTCTGGGAAGGAAGTGGGCAGGGGGCTGAATGAGAGGCAGCTGGGTGGGAGGAACCCTTGCAGACAATCTCTAAATTATTTGAGCACAAGGAGTCTACATTTAAGAGAATGCTGACAGGTGTCGGATGGCGGCTCTAAGGATGGCTCCTGCCTGACCCTCTGTGGGACAGACAAGAGGGAATGGGGATGGGGATCAGGCCCTAAGGGATGAAGGCTTAGGTGGCAGAGTCCTATATCAGGGGTTGTCTGTCCTCTCACAACAGGTGTCCCAGGAGGAAAATAGCGTGGAGGACATAGGAAACACATGGGGAACATTTCTGGAATGATGAGCAGATAATTAACTGTGGTGAACATGGGTCCTACAGCACTTACCTTCCTCCCCTGCTACATGCCACCCTCAGTCTCTGCTGCCTCCTTCCTTCCATGAGGGACCCAGCCTAAGAGAAGGAACAACTAGAAGCTTCCACAACTCTGCTCCAAATGCCTTGCTTCCCGCAGAGACCCAGCTGCCCACACCTCCTGCTTCTCCTTCTCAGAGTCTTTGATGCCCCCAGAGCTGGGTCTTCATACCAGGTCCTCAGCAGGGACCATGGGAACTTGCTCTGGGGACTGATGCAGAGACTTGTGAGAAACAAGTCACATCTACACAGACCAGGTATCTCTCATCATCTCCTGGGGACTGTGGCCACAAACTACACACTTATGTCCATGCTCTCAGGAGTTATTCCTGCCAAGCCCCAGCCTCCCCAGCCTTGGTGAGGTTCTCCATTGGGTCTTAAATAGAATGCATCCGAGGTATCTTATGGTTTTTTGTGCTATTGTAAATGGAATCATTTCCCTAATTTCTCTTTCTACAGTTGCATTGTTAGTGTATAAGAAAGCAACTGATTTCTGTGCATTGATTTTGTATCCTGTCACATTACTGAATTGCTGTATGAGTTCTAGTAATTTGGGGGTGGAGTCTTTTGGGTTTTCCACATAAAGTATCATGTCATCTGTGAAAAGAGAGAGTTTGACTTCTTTGCCAATTTGAATACCTTTTATTTCTTTTTGTTGTCTGATTGCCGTTGCTAGGACTTCTAGTACAATGCTGAACAATAGTGGCGAGAGCGGGTATCCTTGACGTGTTCCTGATCTTAAGGGAAAGGCTCCCAGCTTTTCGCTATTAAGGATGATATTTGCTGCGGGTTTTTAATAGATGGATTTTATGAACTTGAGGAATGTTCCCTCTATCCCTAAACTATGAAGAGTTTTAATCAGGAAAGGATGCTGTATTTTGTCAAATGCTTTTTCTGCATCAATTGAGAGGACCATACGGTTCTTCTCCCTCCTCTTATTAATGTGTTCTATCACATTGATTGATTTGCGAATGTTGAACCACCTTTGCATCCCAGGGATAAATCCCACTTGGTCGTGGTGGATGATCCTTTTAATGTATTGTTGGATCCTATTAGTTAGGATTTTGTTGAGGGTTTTGGAATCCATATTCATCGGTCTGAAATTCTCCTTTTTGATGGGGTCTTTGCCTGGTTTGGGGATTAAAGAATAAACCTAACCAAAGAGGTAAAGAATCTATACTCTAGGAACTACAGAACACTCATGAAAGAAATTGAAGAAGACACAAAAAGATGGAAAAATATTCCATGCTCATGGATCTGAA
>NW_027841696.1:0-265 GCF_054177405.1 Leptonychotes weddellii
TCCGGGCTCCGCCCCCGAGGCCGGGTGGTCGCTAGGGCGCAGGCGCGAAAAGGCGGGGGCGGTGCACTAGAGCTAGGGTGAACGTGGGAACGACGGGCCCAATGGCCGCTCGAGGAGGCGGGGTCAGAATGTAGGGGCGGGGCCGCGGTTCCCACGGAGGGCGGTGGCCTGCCAGGGGCGGAGCCCCGGGCACCTGGTCGGCGGTGATGAGGGTTGCGAGTGCACGTGGAGAAGGGAGGGAGGGCCACGTGCTGTGGTTTTGAGG
>NW_027841697.1:0-265 GCF_054177405.1 Leptonychotes weddellii
TTGAGGAGGCCACGTTCTGCATGGAGCACTGGGTGTTATGCACAAACAATGAATCATGGAACACTTCATCTAAAACTAATGATGTAATGTATGGGGATTAACATAAGAATAAAAAAAAATAGAACAACTTTACAACTCAGTAATCCCACTACTGGGTATTTATCCAAAAAATACACAAACACTAATTCAGAGGGATACATGCACCCCTATGTCTATTGCAGCATTATTTAAAAGGGGGAAAACGAGGATGGGAATTAACAAGTAC
>NW_027841698.1:0-265 GCF_054177405.1 Leptonychotes weddellii
CCATCATTATCATAATAATGAAGAACTTCTAGCCAGACAAATTGGAGGGAGAGAGAAAAAAGAAGAGGGAAGTGAGGGAGAGAGAGAGCAAATTATCAATATCAGGAATGAAAGTGGGAGTATCATGAAGAACCTACTGCCATTAAAATGCTAATAAAAGAATGTTATTTACAAAGTTGTCATTAAACTCAACAACTTCATTGAAACTGACACACATACAAAGATGTAAACTATTAAAGTTCATTCAGGAAGAAATAGTCTAAAA
>NW_027841699.1:0-265 GCF_054177405.1 Leptonychotes weddellii
GCCGTCAGTCACTCCCGTCTCCCCGGTCTCCGGCCGCACTCCTTGCTCACCCGGCCTGTGACCGCACGTTTCTATCTCTGGCACCCGACCCCGGGTGGAGTCTCCAAATCCAGCAGATCCCTGTGGTGCACTCCCGCACGGCTCCTCCCGGGGGAGGAAGGTGGCATCTCACCATGGTTTTAATTTTCATTTCCTGATGAGTAATGACAATGAGCATCTTTTCATGTGCTTATTTGGCCATTACTGTATCTTCTTCTATGTGTCT
>NW_027841700.1:0-265 GCF_054177405.1 Leptonychotes weddellii
GTCAGCAGACACCCCAGGGCTGGCACCGGGCTATGTCTCCCAGCCGAGGAAGGAGAATGGGGTCACGGAGAACCCGTTCGACCTACGTCGCAACCTGGCTTCGCCTCTCTTTGTGATACCAGTACGTTCCAGATTAGAAATGCTTAAACCTGGTAATACAGTCAATCACCCAATAGTGTATTTGTTTTGGTAGTTTGGATGGTGATTATCACAATATTTTAAGATCGTGCCTATCTGCATTTCACTTTTTCATCTGATCGTTTGC
>NW_027841701.1:0-265 GCF_054177405.1 Leptonychotes weddellii
TGGAGAAAGAATAATCCCTTTAAAAATGGTGTTGGGGGGCGCCTGGGTGGCTCAAATGGTTAAGCATCTGCCTTTGGCTCAGGTCATGATCCCAGGGTCCTGGGATCGAGTCCCGCATCAGGCTCCCTGCTCCTGGGGAGCCTGCTTCTCCCTCTGCCTCTCTCTCTCTGTCTCTCATGAATAAATAAATAAAATCTTTAAAAAAAATAAAATAAAAAATAAAAATGGTGTTGGGAAAATTGAATATCCACATGCAAAACAATGA
>NW_027841702.1:0-265 GCF_054177405.1 Leptonychotes weddellii
GAGGCGCCCATGCGTGCTCCCAGTCGTCCTTCCGACGTGCAAGGACGTGTGTGATGAAGCTGGGGATGACAGCCCGTACGTCCTGCCGTACGTCCTCACCCCACGTTTATTTCCCGTTGTGCGGTCATTTCCCTGCCGTGTTCTGTACCAAAGAGCTGTGTCCCCAGCTCTTGCCCGTGAGTCTGAGAACAGACGTACCAATTCTGGTTTCCCTTAGCAGACTCTTCCATCGCCAATTTCATGGCTCTTTGTTCAGCACATTGTG
>NW_027841703.1:0-265 GCF_054177405.1 Leptonychotes weddellii
GCCTTTGGCTCAGTTCATGATCTCAGGGTCCTGGGATTGAGCCCCACATTGGGCTTTCTGCTCAGCGGGGAGTCAGCTTCTCCCTCTCACTCTTCCTCTATGCTCTCCCTCCCTCTCTCTCTCAAATAAATAAATAAAATCTTTTAAAAAATAATAAAAATAATAAAATCCAAGAAGTGATATAAGATGAAATGGCACCATCGTTTCCATTTCTCACTCTCTCAACTAAAAACCTTGGATGTGATGTAACAAATAAACATGGAAA
>NW_027841704.1:0-265 GCF_054177405.1 Leptonychotes weddellii
ACTCTATCTCCTATGCATGGAACAAACTGGGAAGTGCCAGTTAAATGTGTATCTCATCCAGTGTACTTCCATTCTTAAAAGTATAAAAGCAGGTCCACTGTCTGCTTGCTTTTGGTTGATATACAGAGGCATAGAAATATTTGTCTAGACTTTATAATTGTTTTTGGCAATAGTCTTAGTTCAATATAAACTATTCTGCCATTACCACAATTTTAGCAATTGAATGAGTGAATTTTGATTTCAGGAAATAATTCTGGAGCAATTT
>NW_027841705.1:0-265 GCF_054177405.1 Leptonychotes weddellii
GAATTTTGCTAAGTGGAGATATGAGAGGAAGACATTCCAAGGGAAGTGAATCTGATGAGCAAATGCGGAGAGAAGGTCAACATAATATACAAAAGTTGATAAGGCATGGTACAGGACTAGCCTTGCTATTGCATAACTGGATTGCCTTCAGAGCGTGACATGGCCTTGGACTCCTTGATGTTTTCATACCTTTCATTCTACAGAAACATTCTGGAGTACTGTCCTGAGAATGAAATGGGCAAATAAGCAATCCTAAACATCTCCT
>NW_027841706.1:0-2189 GCF_054177405.1 Leptonychotes weddellii
GCTTTTTTTTTTCCTTTTCTGTCTTAATTGCACGAGAGCACATTTACCTCGAGATTGTCTTCTTTAGAATATAAACTCCATGAGGGCAGGGATCCTGTTTGGTGCTTCAGAGAGTTTTAGGCAAAGAGTAGGCAAATAGGGGTCTGTGGAATGAACTAATAAATTAATACATACATGGCAGCGTGGAGGAAAAGAATATATTTGGAGGGGATTATGTATATATAGCTCTGAAGGTACAAACTAACTCTTATGTTGCAGAAATGCATTGGGGCCTGCAAAAGCAAAGCTTTCTCTGGCCACTTGGAACTATAAACAGGTGAACTTGGAGCCTAACTCGGTGAGTAAATCACTGTATGTGGACTATCTTATGTGTATAAGAACACTGAGTCTCAGCCAGGCCAAGTGACTTTTGTGAGAGATGAAAAACTGGCCAAGGATGCAGTAGGTTGAATAATGCTCACTAAAGATACTAAGTCCTAGTTCCTGGAACTTTAAATGTTATCTTATTTGAAAAAAGGGTCTTTGTAGATGTCATTACCCTGAGGATCTTAAGATACCTGTGGGGTGTCTAGGGGGGGTCCTAAATGCCATTGCATGTGTCCTTATGAGAGAGGAGCAGCAAAGAGAGATGACACAGACACACAGAGAAGGGAATGTGAGGTTGGAGCCGAGAGAGATGTGGCCACAGCCAAGGAACAACACAGATTCCAGAGTGAGAAGAGGCAAGGAACGGATTCTCCCCTGGAGCTTCTAGAGGGAGGGCCGCCCTGCCGACACATTGATTTTAAATTTCTAGCCTCCAGAACTGTGAAAAAGTAAGCATCTGTTGTTTTAAGGCATTCAGTGTGTGTCACTTTGTTTCAGCAGCCCTAGGAATTAGATGTGGGCCCAGTGAATTGACCATCACCTATTCTAAAGAGTCTCGGGAAAGAAAAAACGCCTTATAGGTCAGCAGACAACCTTGTTGGCATCCTCAGATCCTTGGCAAGATTTCTTCAAGGAAAACTAACCCCTTTTCCCTCTCCAATAGCCTTCCCGAAAGACTAGAGGCAGGCTAGAAGTGAATATCTCGGGAGGGGGCCGGGGTGATCATCCAAGAACACCATGTTAGGACTTGGCGCATATTAAGCTTTGGTGTTAGCGCAGTCATCCATAGCTGCCCTCTGAACAACCACTAGAAAACTTTTAAAACAGAAAATACTTCTCAGTTTATTTAAACAAATCAAAGGTCAGGGAATTTCCCAAGGAGCCTAATTTGGGGGAGAAACTCCACAGAGTAACTAGAAATGTTCCTTCTCTTTCACTCTCCTTCTAGCCTATACATGACCAAATACACTGCATTTCACACACTACCCCACAACACCCCTCACACATATATCCCTCACTTCAGTACAACATGCACATGCGTGTGCACACAGCTGAGGTGAGAATGATGGCCAGTGTGCCCCTACAGAATATCTAACAACCAAAATGTCTGTCGACAGGTGAATGGATAAACAAATTGTGGCATACTGTGTAATAGAATACCACTAGGCAATGAAAAAGAGTGAACTACTGATTCATGCAACAGCATGGATGGATCTCAACAGTATTATGTTGAGTAAAAGTAACCAGACATAAAGCGTACATGCTGCATGACTCCATGTATATGGAGTTCTTGAATAGGTGAAACCGATCTATAGCAATAGTGGATTAGTGGTAGCCTGGGGCTGGGGATTGGGGGGTTGAGTGCCAAGAAGTATAAGGGAATTTTGGTGCGATGGAGATGTTCCATATCTGGATTGTGATATTGATTAGCTGATCACAATGTTGTACACATGTATCAAAACATATAGGACTTGTACCCATAATACAGTTGCATCTGATTTTATGTAAATTATAGGTTAATAAAGTTAATCTAAGAAAGAAAGCAAAAATATCCTTTGTGCCACTTTTGGCACAGATGTTCTGGCTAAATTATATTGTATGAAAGCTCAAATATGTTTTTTTGAAGTCCTATTTCCTTACATATTTTAAGTTATTAGGATAATAACACAATGTTAGAATACAGTAACAATAGGCTTAATAATGTTCCCAAATTAGAAACATTTATACATGTAAATTGTTTGAATTGTTGATAAATTTTGAATAAAGCACCTATTTTTATTCGCAAAGTAAAGTTTGTCATAGGTTTAAAAACATCCATGATT
>NW_027841707.1:0-265 GCF_054177405.1 Leptonychotes weddellii
GAATCACTTTGCCCTCCAGACCAATTTTAAAGCTTTGAGATCTTCTACTTGTTTGCATAGTAAGAAACAGAAGGGCTTTGTGACCTCTCCTATGTTCCTCTGATCTTACTTGGAAATGGCACATGTTGATCTAATTGCTACCACCTAGTTAATTTACTGGTGCATCAGAAAGATTGCGATTTTAATGATCTACAACCAGAAGAACAGGATTTCAAGCAGGCACTTCCTGCTTTTTTTGCTCAAGGAACTTTTCCTGTGGTGGAGC
>NW_027841708.1:0-265 GCF_054177405.1 Leptonychotes weddellii
AACCCGTAGTAGACAAGATAATGCCTCCTAATAAACCAATAAAGAAAGAACACACTGCGAGCCACAGACAGATTAATCACACTCTTATTCTAGGCAAAGGGGAGGTGAAGGGCACAGCGTCCGACTCCGGCGAGACGCCCCTTTCTCCGCGCGGGATCTCAGGAGGCGGCCCCCCGCTGCTGCGCACGCTGTCGGGGACAAAGGCACCGTGTCGGCAGGAAGAGGACCCCCTTCTGGGCAGCCGTACGCCTTCACCGCGGTGGGC
>NW_027841709.1:0-265 GCF_054177405.1 Leptonychotes weddellii
GGTGGCTACAGGCCGGGCACTGGGCCTCACCAGGAACCACACTGGCTGGCACCTTGATCTGGGACTTCCAGCCTCTATAAACATCTGTGTTTAAGCCGCCCGCTCTGCTCCGTCTTGCAGCTGTTGGAGCGGACACTGTGCCTTCAGCACTCCTTCCTATCCCTTTGCTGGAACGTTCCTTCGCTGTCTCCTGCAGGCTGGCTCCTGGACAGCGTCCAGTCTCAGCTCAGATCTCCTCTGATCAGAGAGGCTGGCCGTGGCCCCC
>NW_027841710.1:0-265 GCF_054177405.1 Leptonychotes weddellii
TTTCAATAGGTGGGGATCAAACAAAATTTTGGAAAGTGTTAAAATGTGTTGTAAATATAAATTGCCATATGCCTGGCTGGCTCAGCTGGTGGGGCTTGTGACTCTTGACCTTGGGGGTGTGAGTTCGAGTCCCAGGTTGGATGCAGAGATATCTTAAAAAAAATTATATAGATAGATAGATAGATAGATAGATAGATAGATAGATAGATAGCCAGCCATGAAGGAGATATGAAAGAGATACAAAATTATGAAGCAACCATCAATT
>NW_027841711.1:0-265 GCF_054177405.1 Leptonychotes weddellii
TTGGAAGAGGCCTCAGCAGGAGTGGAGGCATTCTTTGTGATGCTAGCTAAGCTCCACTTTGAACCCGGGCAAAGCTGCGGAGGGCTACCTGAGTACCCTGAGGGAGTGTCCCTCCACGGGGCTTCTTGCACAACATTTGCAGCTGTGAGGGGTGCCTGGGGGGCTCAGGCGGTGAAGCTTCTGCCTTCTGCTCAAGTCACGGTCCTGGGGTCCTGGGATTGAGTCCTGAGTCGGGTTCCCTGCCCAACAGGGAGTCTGCTTCTCC
>NW_027841712.1:0-265 GCF_054177405.1 Leptonychotes weddellii
AAGTGTGTCACGGGCGGGTCAGAGTGAGCCCCGCGTGGCTGTGCGTCCCCGCAGAGCACCAGCGCCGCATAGCCATCCGAGCAAAGACAGCAGGACAGAGCCTGGAGCGGAGCCGCGACCCGGGCAGGCATTCACTCGTTCCTTCCTTCACTCACTCGTTCACTTGTTCCTTCCTTCCTTCATTCGCTCCTCAGCATGGTGGCCGCAAAGCCGGCAGGGATCCGCCCCCACTGCGGGGTCGGGGATGGGGGGAGACCACTGAACA
>NW_027841713.1:0-265 GCF_054177405.1 Leptonychotes weddellii
AGAAAGAACAAGAACCATATGATCGTCTCAATAGATGCAGAAAAAACATTTGACGAAGTACAGCATCCTTTCTTGATTAAAACTCTTTAGAGTGTAAGGATAGAGGGTACATACCTCAATATCATAAAAGCCATCTATGAAAAACCCACAGTGAATATCATTCTCAATGCTGAAAAACTGAGAGCTTTTCCCCTAAGGTCAAGAACCCTCTCACCACTGCTATTCAACATAGTACTAGAAGTCCTACCCTCAGCAATCAGACAAC
>NW_027841714.1:0-265 GCF_054177405.1 Leptonychotes weddellii
CACTGCCAAATGTCCCCTGGGGCAAAATTTGCTCCCCAGGTAAGAATCACTGTTCTAAGAGGTACCCTTTTTTTTTTTTAAGATTTTATTTATTTATTTGAGACAGAGAGAATGAGAGACAGAGAGCATGAGAGGGAGGAGGGTCAGAGGGAGAAGCAGACTCCCTGCCGAGCAGGGAGCCCGATGCGGGACTCGATCCCGGGACTCCAGGATCATGACCTGAGCCGAAGGCAGTCGCTTAACCAACTGAGCCACCCAGGCGCCC
>NW_027841715.1:0-265 GCF_054177405.1 Leptonychotes weddellii
TTTTTTTAATCTTCAAAATAACCATATTTGAGTAAGTGTGTGTGTGTGTGTGTACACAATCTAATTACTAAGGATCAAATCAGAATATATGAGAGGACCAGGGTTGGACAAAAGTGTCTAGGTAACAGCCACATAATAAAAGTCCAGATGGCAATAAAACTCTTGAATGATGAATTTGTGACCACCACCCCTAAAGATCAGTTTAGAAAGTTAAAGTATATAACTTTAAAAAATAGAAAAACTATGTTTCTTTTTTACTAAAATG
>NW_027841716.1:0-265 GCF_054177405.1 Leptonychotes weddellii
ATAAATCTTTAAAAAATAATAAATAAATAAAATCTTTTTTTTAATGCATAATTCAGGGACACCTGGGTGGCTCAGTTGGTTGGGCCTCTGCCTTCGGCTCAGGTCATGGTCCCGGGGTCCTGGGGTCGAGCCCCGCATCGGGCTCCCTGCTCGGCGGGAAGCCTGCTTCTCCCTCTCCCACTCCCCCTGCTTGTGTTCCCTCTCTCGCTGTGTCTCTCTGTCAAATAAATAAATAAAATCTTTAAAAAAAAAAAAAAGAAAATGC
>NW_027841717.1:0-2189 GCF_054177405.1 Leptonychotes weddellii
CTTTGAATTGTTTGTATTGCCTTTTGGTGTGCCTTGTAAGGTGTGGGTTTTTGCTTTTAATAGCCAGATGTGATGTACCAGGTAAAAGGAACTGCTGTAAATAGGCCTTTAGTAATGTGGTGGTGAGGTGTGGGGAAAGGGAAAGCATTCTATAATCCTATGATTGGGTCAGTCTTTTAGTGAGCCTGTGCCTCTGGACTATAAACTTCACAAGTGTTTCTCAGTTTTTTTCCTCCCCTCTTGGGTGGGACAGGATGGCTAGAGTGTGTTGGGGTTGGGTATTTCACTTCTCCCAGTCAGTTAGGGTCTGAAAATACCCCTAGCAGGTTAGGCTCTGGTTAACTAGTTTCCTCTGAGAACAGGCCTTGTTAAGAACAGAGTGTTCTAGCATATTTCAAAATGGTTCCTTTTCCTCTTCCCCTGCTGGAAGCCTGAGAGGATTTTTCTCTGGTATTTACTGTGGGAACCTGGCTGAGCTTCTGGAGGTAAATCTCACAATATTGTAAGGGTTCCCCTATGAGTGGGTCCCCCAAGGGGTTTTAACTCTCAGAGTTTTCAACACTGAACTTCTAGCAATTTGTCAATTACAATTCAGATTTCCCTACCCCAGCACTGGTTCCCACAGTGGCTTCTGCTAGTGAGTCTCGGCTCCAGTAAGCTGCAAATCCCTTTATTTGCCTTTCTGTCTCCCATCTTGGGGGCAGTGGCTTGCCCTGTGTCCTTCCTTCTCTTATGGATTCAAGAAGAGTTGATTTTTCAGTCTGTTCAGCTTTTTACTTGTTAAAATAGAGTGGCGACTTCCAAGCTCCTTACATGTGGAACTGGAAACCGAAAGTCCCTTGCCAGCAGAACTTTTCTGAAAGAATTGCTAATAGAAGTTCTTCAGACAGAAACTTGGAACATTAGAAATGAAAGAAGAGCAACAAAATGGTAAATATCTGGGTAAACAAAATATCCTCTCCTGTTGACTTCTTTAAAATATGTTTGATAACTGAAAGCAAAGTTTATCACATTTTCTGATCAGTTTTTGATGAAAGTTTTCTGATTTTTCTGGTGAAGTTTTTGATATATGTAGATATACTACAAAAAAGGCAACTACAATATAAAGGGTAAAGGGACCTATAGGATGCTAATATTTTTTTCCACTTAAAATAGTAAAATATTGACTCTGAATAGACTGTGAAAAGTTGAGTATGTATATTATAAGCTATAGAACAAACATTAAAAATACTATATAAAGAGACAGTAAAAAACACAATATAAAAAATAAAATGGAATATTAAAACATGTTCAAATAATTGAAAAGGAGGCAGAAAAAGGGAAACAGAGAAATAAAAACACAGAGGAACCACCACAAAACAAATAATAAAACAGCCTAAATCCAAACATCAATAATTACATTAAATTTAAATGTAAAAGAAATTGTCAGAATGGATTAAAAAATAACAAGACCCAACTATATGCTATCAACAAGAGACTCACTTCAAATAGAATGATATAGGTATATTAAAAGTAAAAAATACATACTTTTATGCAAATATGCAAATACTAATAAAAGGAAAGTTGGAATGACTAGTAAAAAATACAATAGACACTTTGGCAAAGTGGCACAATGCTGAATCAAAGCTACTTGTCACCAATAAATTATTTCCATTTTTTTCTCAGGAAAATTTTGCTTCATCTCACCCACAGACCTTCCAAGCCTCTAGATACTAAAAAAACTGTCAAGCTCTAGCTTCTAGCTCTAGCTTCTCTTAGGCTTCCAGCAGGGGAAGAGGAAAAGGAACCATTTTGAAATATGCTAGAACACTCTGTTCTTAACAAGGCCTGTTCTCAGAGGAAACTAGTTAACCAGAGCCTAACCTGCTAGGGGTATTTTCAGACCCTAACTGACTGGGAGAAGTGAAATACCCAACCCCAACACACTCTAGCCATCCTGTCCCACCCAAGAGGGGAGGAAAAAAACTGAGAAACACTTGTGAAGTTTATAGTCCAGAGGCACAGGCTCACTAAAAGACTGACCCAATCATAGGATTATAGAATGCTTTCCCTTTCCCCACACCTCACCACCACATTACTAAAGGCCTATTTACAGCAGTTCCTTTTACCTGGTACATCACATCTGGCTATTAAAAGCAAAAACCCACACCTTACAAGGCACACCAAAAGGCAATACAAACAATTCAAAG
>NW_027841718.1:0-265 GCF_054177405.1 Leptonychotes weddellii
CCATCATTATCATAATAATGAAGAACTTCTAGCCAGACAAATTGGAGGGAGAGAGAAAAAAGAAGAGGGAAGTGAGGGAGAGAGAGAGCAAATTATCAATATCAGGAATGAAAGTGGGAGTATCATGAAGAACCTACTGCCATTAAAATGCTAATAAAAGAATGTTATTTACAAAGTTGTCATTAAACTCAACAACTTCGTTGAAACTGACACACATACAAAGATGTAAACTATTAAAGTTCATTCAGGAAGAAATAGTCTAAAA
>NW_027841719.1:0-265 GCF_054177405.1 Leptonychotes weddellii
TATTTGGATATGGTCTGCCTGTGGAAGGGGCAAAACCTTGGGTAAGACAACTCTGCCCTGATCTGCGAGAAATCCCGATGCAACCAACATATAGACTGTCCATGGACAGCACGCCCACCAGCCGGGGTAGCAAGACCTTCTCTGTGGGGCAGGCTAGGTGGCACATCACTGTGTTCCCCTCAGTTGTCTAGGAAGATAGAGGACAGAGTGCTCCATGAAGGGACCCCTTCCTTACTCCATGCCCAGCTCACAGGGTCTCACATTA
>NW_027841720.1:0-265 GCF_054177405.1 Leptonychotes weddellii
ATGGACTCTGAAAAACAAACAGGGTTCTAGAGGGGAGGGGGGTGGGAGGATGGGTTAGCCTGGTGATGGGTATTGAGGAGGGCACGTTCTGCATGGAGCACTGGGTGTTATGCACAAACAATGAATCATGGAACACTACATCTAAAACTAATGATGTAATGAATGGGGATTAACATAAGAATAAAAAAAATAAATAAATATAGAAATGATATCAGCAAAAAAAAAAAAAAGTTCCCTCCTTTTTAAGGCTGAATAACGTTCCACC